>NC_049204.1:65510451-65647951 GCF_013347855.1 Anguilla anguilla
AAATGGGTCTGTGGGTGTCTGTAGATAGTGTAATTACAGTCTGTGTGTTCTCTAAATGGGTCTGTGGGTGTCTGTAGATAGTGTAATTACAGTCTGTGTGTTCTCTAAATGGGTCTGTGAGTGTCTGTAGATAGTGTAATTATAGTAGGTGTGTTTTCTGAATGGGTCTGTGAGTGTCTGTAGATACTGTAATCATAGTGGGTGTGTCTTCTGAATGGGGCTCTGGGTGTCTGTAGATAGTGTAATTACAGTTTGTGTGTTTTCTGAATGGGTCTGTGAGTGTCTGTAGATAGTGTAATTATAGTAGGTGTGTTTTCTGAATGGGTCTGTGAGTGTCTGTAGATACTGTAATCATAGTGGGTGTGTTTTCTGAATGGGGCTCTGGGTGTCTGTAGATAGTGTAATTACAGTTTGTGTGTTTTCTGAATGGGTCTGTGAGTGTCTGTAGATAGTGTAATTACAGTGTGGTGTGTTCTCTAAATGGGTCTGTAGGTATCTGTAGATATGGTGTAGTTAATTTGTGAGTGGTTTCTGCGGTGTCTGTGTACTGTAAGGGATTGTAGCTACTATCCTGCTAAGTGACACCAATATGCAAGAGCTAAGAGACTGTCCCAGGAAACACACGCACACGTGCTGTCGCGCGCACGCACACACACGCACACACACACACACACACACACACTTGCACTCTTTCTCAAGGAGTGGTTTCGCTGAAAACTCTCAGGGATGTGCGGCATTGTTTTCCGATTTTACCAGTGCCTGAAGCAAGTGTTTCAAAACGTGTTTGACCAAGGTCAGATCAGTACACGACTGAAATCGAAACAGCGCCACTACATTACTCGCTACATTCCCGTCTAAGAGTTACTGTTGAACTATCTTGGCGAACAGAAAGAGTTTTTCTGGATCGTTCACAGACATCGGTTAACTGTTCAGCTCTGTTGAAAACACGGTGGTATGCAGCCTCCACCTCCAAATACAGAGCCATGTACTCCTATGGTGTCCAAAATATCTGTTCATGGTCCACTCCGTTTTTGTTTGCCCTAAATGCTTGTATACCTCTTCCATTTCCCTTCCAAGTACACTTGTGTAATATGTTTCTTCAGTATAGGGCACAGGTTCAGATTTTAAGAGGAAATTTACAAAAAGTAAAGTTATGATTTGGCTACTGATGCCATACTGTTCGTTGACAGTTTGCTGTTATTTGAATGAATTTCATTTCTGAGGTCCCCAGCAGGGGGCGGCACAGTTTCAGTAGAGACCTCAAAATGTGTCGTCAGTTTAGAAACAACTTATTTTTATTTTTATTTTTTTTAACTGCAGAGATCCTCACTGTGTGTTTCCTGGTCAGACAACAGAATGTGGAGATTTACAGTAATTAACAGTAATGACAAAAGCAAATTTTTACTGTAAATGTAAAGATAGAAATAAAATGGAATTGTGTCTTGTCTATCTGTGTTGGGATTTTTCACGTGATGTAAATATGACAGCAAGAGAAGACGCTGTTCTCCCTATGAGTCGGTAGACGTCGTCGGTTGTGCAATGCAGCCTGTTCAGACAAGGCCACTCAGACTGTAATAATGCTGCTTTCTGCCACACCTTCCACTTAAAGTATTAAATTGTAGATTATGGGTGTGTTTACGGAAAAGGGAGATTTAGGTCATCAGTCGTGGTGTTTGTTAGGGAGGAATTTAAGTATGACCAACATTATCCACTGAGGGTACTACATTGCTGTTAATGTGAAAATATGAAAATAATAGTAGTAATAATAATTAAAAATAATAATAATAATAGTATCAATAATGATAATTTAGTCAATGGCAAGCATCCTGATTGTTCAGTTGTGCTATTTTGCCTTGTGTGAACAGCAAAAGACTTAATGTTTTAAACTCAGGTCAGGTGATGTTGCATTGCATCTTGGGAACTTACTGTGCCCCAGGAAAATGGCAGAGGAGGAGGAGGGCTGATATAGACAATGATGTCACAAAGGAATAGAGTGTGAGAGGATCCGTTTCCTGGGAGTGCTGGTTGCGTGCTGTCGCCATCAGTTATTCGCTGAGAATCTGCTTTCATTTCGAGCAGCAATGATCACATGACATTGCTTTTCTTCTCTGAATTTCTGGACTCAGTGGCAATCATAAATATCATATTTTGCTTAAAGGTTTAAGAAAGTGTTTGTGTATGTATGTACTGTGTAATGTGTGTGTATATATTAAACATGGGACAAATATGCCTTATTAGTATTATACTCCCTGTTAGATCTCAAAGTTCTTGCCGAAGGAAGACATCACAACACATACCAATTATCAATCTGGAAGGACTTGTTCTTGGAGCAATAGCTGCCAACCTCAGGTTTAAACCATATTAAACCTCCACACCACAGAACTACACTGCAACTGGAACACCACCTTATCCTGCAAATCCGGAGGAGCTGTTCCAGTTTTGTGGTCTTGTGTTTTAAATTGCTAAGTTGGTGGGCTTGGGCCCTTGATTCCAAAATGAATCGTGGGTTTTTTTTTTTTTTTTTGTGCTCTGTTTTTAAACACAATGGCACAGAACTTTGTAGTTCAGTTGAGGGAAGTGAAAATCGAATCTCCAAAAAGCAGTATGATTTAGCAATGCTAAATTTATCAATGCTATATATATATATATATATATATATAGGCTGCTATTTATGAACTGAAAGGTGATGCAATAGACGGCATGAGTATAATTGCAGGGTCCGCCTGTTTTTGGGTTTATTAAAACAACAAAATTATTTTCAGTCTCCTAGCCTTGTAGCTACCCCATTCGCGGGACAGACACTACGCCAAGTTCTGGTGCCGGGGATATTTTTGGTACGTCTGCAGCGTCCTGGCGCGCTCCGACTAAACGACGGGTAAGGTAACGATCGCAGATCACCCCGACTGTGACACTATGAGACCAATGGAAGAGCAACAGCGCCTCCCAGTGGTGTGCGGTGGTGCGTGCTTGTCGAGGAATCGCTGTTCTACACGGAGACTTCAATCGAGGTTGAGAAGTTTTAATACATGATATCTAATATCATGGAGAGAAATACAGAGTCTGAAATTCTCTGAAGAATGCTCAGTTTATTCAACATGCTTTATGCTTTATACCTTCAATACTGGCAGAGAAACTTACAGTTCTTTGAAAGATAAGGAACAACATTAAATCGTTCTCTGAGGGAACTAAGTTAAAATGTGAGGTTACATATTTGGCAACATGCCCGAACTATATGTTGGGCAGCTCATAAACTGAGATAAGGAGCGAAACATAAAGATATACACTCGAAAAACAGTCCACAAAAGAAAAGACACGGTATGTTAAATGAATCCGCAGTGTTCCAGGAACACTCCTCTATCTGACAGTCACTGATGGTGAGGCATCTCTTTGTGTACTGTAATATCCTTCACATGTTCGTTTATTTATTCCCAACCTTCTCATGCTTCTTTTTTCTTCTTCTTCTTCCTTTGACATAATGTTTTTGTGTTTTTATGAAAAGAAAAAAAAGGCATTTATAGATCAATATAAGTGGATAAACTTTGAAAGGTTATTACACTCATTATTCACTCCTTTGCCCTTGTGTTCATATTCTTTCCCCCTCTCGCTCTCCTCCTCTCCTCTCGTTCGCTCTCTCTCTTAGGTCCCTTATTACCCTAACTGCCCCCAGGGGCAGGGGTAGCAGTATGCGGGCTACAGATGCCCCCCCCCCCCCCCCCAGGGCCAGCAGCAGCGGTCCTCTGGCTACGGCCAGGTACGACCGGACAGTTTGGGGGAGGGGAAGCCAGTGATGTGTAGTATAAAAAAAGTCAAATAAATTATTGTGATTTTTTTCATACAGCGTTGTGGTTTTGGTGCTTAATACTAGACATGTTAAACTTCGCACTGGGGTTTTTTTTTTTTTTTTTTTTTTTTGGTCGTGCTGTGCTGTCTTCATTGGGATGGCCACTAGAGGGAGTTACCTGGCCATTCAGGTTGACACCGGCTGATAAAATAACCAGACAGGGGGCGGCTCATTCCAGTCACTTATTTTGTCTGTCCCTGTCTCCTCTGTCCTCGCCTGACCCGGAAATTGATCGAGGTCCGCCATCTTTAAGGACATTCCAACTCGCTAAATGCTCCTTGACAGCTAGGAGCTAGGAGGCACCCCAGGGGGATACTTGAACAAGGAGGCACGAGTGCATCCTTTGCAGAAATATTTTTTTCGGAATGCGGGATCTGTAAGTGATCCGACCTTGTGTCCTTTCCTCGCATCCTTTCCTTGTGTCCTCTGTGGGGCGGAGCTAAGGTGCAGGAGAGGATGCTGGGAGTGAGGAAGTAAGAGGTGGGGTTGAGCAGTGGCTAAGAGACAGCCTTGGAAATGCCTAATCCATATTACACTTTCTGTTTTTGCAATGAATCCGGTTTCTCTGTGGGTGACCTGTCCTTGAGTAACTGTCTTTCTGTCGCTCTGTTGGTCTGTCTCAGTGAGGGCTGCAAATGGCATGTCGTGAAAGTTTTCACCAATTGCTGCCAGCGCTCTCTTGTACTGTGCGGACAGTAGGGTGCCACTGGCATGGAGAACGCCAGTGGGGAGTTCGGTTCTGCTTTTACAACACCACGGTCTCACAGCAAACCCGTGCGCACACACACACACACACACACACACACAATAACACCATGTTTAATTGTGTAACACGCTACACATATTTATGGTCTGTAAATGATATCTAGGTTGGGCCTGAGAGGAACAGGAAGTGAGAATCATACTAAAGGGAGCTGGACTCTCGTAACAGACATGCACACGCATAGACACCTGTCACACACGCATGGCTCCCGCATGGCGACTCTTCCTCTCCATCATCATCCTCACACTTCCCCCTGTATTACCAGGTAGGACTCGTTTCTCACACTGTATACTGAATACTGGTGCATTGTAGCAGTCTGTGCCATAAACTTCAATGAAGGAGTTATACTGAAGTCTCTAATTTACACGACTAAAATATGAGTATGATGTGATTGATAAATTATTAATTTTATTTATTTATTTATTTGCAATCAGAATATAACTCATAAACATAAACAGACCATATTTGGAATTCAGGTGCTTCTCTATTTGCTTACTCTTGGAGGGGGGGGGGGTTATTTTATTTTAATTTTTCAGACTTAAAAAAAATGCATTTTTCAAGAAACTTTGCAAAAAATGAACGATAAAAGCATGCCCACCTGCTGGAAGTGAGGACTTAGCCACAGGCAGTGAAGCTCTACTAAAATAATAATAAAACTGGAAGGAAACCTCAGGACGCTTGTTTGCATTCCACATTTTCTGCTGCTCCCCCTCAGAAATTGCTGCATTTTAAAGCCTCCACCTGTGACGGTCGTCCAGAGAGCGGGTTCTAAAATATCTTGGTGTCAGGTCGGGCGTCAAACTGTAATTTAATATTCATATTTAGCTGCCTTCCTAAGTTAGAGGGTCTGCTAGTTGACTGTAATGTAAAACTTCAACTGCAGAAAGCTGCTTTCAGTTACTAGAATCCGTGGTATTGGAACACAGTCCTGAACAAACTGGATCACTCATCTCAGTGAATGATTTAGAAAGCAGGGTAACTGCAATACAGGAACTGAAGTGTAAATGCTTTTAATCTCTGTTTTTTTGTACCATTGCTTTTACGCTGTAGCGCTTTACTGTCGTGTGTGTCTGCAGTGATACTGAGTGTCTGACTTCTGCTTCTTTATCTGGCCTCTGTTATAAATAGATTTTAATTTTACCCGGAAACACGTATCAAAAAAGGAAACCGCGACCGCTTTTCAGGGTTCCGCTCGCAGCTGGCAAACTTTTCCTCGGACCAGCTCCTTCGACTGTTCAGTGGCAGTTTACTCCGTCCCTCACAAGTCACGGCGAACAAAACTGAAACTGAACTAGACGAAAATCGAAACTCGGTGTGTGCTCCCAATGGCTTGAGCCAATTAACTCAGGGTAGCCATTTTGAGGCGACCATTTTAGCTGTGTTTGCGTGGGTGTGGATGAGACCGCCCTTCTTCATGACTTTCCACATAGGAGACATGGCCAGTTAGCATATATTTTTTTGGTGTATTAGAATGAATGAAAGGGGTAACTAACTAAATGTGGAAACATTGAGCAGTTTTTCAGAGTGTGCAACTTTTTACACATGGCACCCCACATGATGAAGTGTGTGTTTCTGTCTGCAGGTGCTGATGCTGACGCTGTGTCCACAGTGAGTAATGTAGCAGTACAGAGCGGAAGATCTGTCACCATCCCATGTCACTATGATAGGAAATATGAAAAGCATGTGAAATACTGGTGTTGGGGGAAAAATTGGAATTTCTGTCGTATTGTAGTGCGCACTGACTCTCCAAAAGTTAAAGGTGAAACGTCAATCACTGATGACCCCGACAATCATGTGTTCACTGTTACCATGGCGAAGCTGAAGACAGAGGACTCTGGATATTACTGGTGTGCTGTAGAGATCAGGAATAATTTGACTCCAGATAAGCGCAAATATCTGTATCTGTCTGTCACCGCAGGTAAGATGGCTGCCGCACACCCTGCGCTCAGCGAGGCCGTCTTCCTCTTAATGACACCTCCTTCATCTTCACTTTTCCCAGTGTGTTCAGACCATAAGCTGCACCATGCTTTCTAATGTAGACTGAGATACATTTTCTTTTTTCAAATCTTGTGAAAGTGCAGGCCTGTAAGATTAAAAATATCATTGTTGCTCTGCCAAACCCTTGGTTGACTACACGTAAAAAATGACAGTGTGGTGCCAACATTATTTGCCATTTTTTGAAGCCTGACTCCCAGTATATATCCATGAGAGCATGAAATTTATTTTAGTCTGCAAATTACTTTTTACTTTGGATTTGGGGATTTCGGGGGTAAATTCAGAGATGCAATGCTTTATATTTTTGTTTTTATTCTGTGGTGTTCAGGCACTCCTGGACTCTGGGTTGACCAGCAGGAGGTGACCGGTGTGGAAGGGGGCTGTGTCAGTGTGCAGTGCCACTATAATGAATCGAGCAGCATGAAGAAGTGGTGCAGGGCTGAGGGCTCCTGTGTGGAAGTGAATTCTAATAAATCTGAAAGAGCAGAGATCAAAGATGACCTCTTTAAAAATGTCTTCAATGTGACGATGAGGGAGCTGAACAGGGAGGACGCAGGCTGGTATTGGTGTGCTGCTGGAGAACTACAGATCCCTGTTCACATCAATGTCACTGAGGAGACTACAACTCCCACTGTCACCAGACGTAAGGAACTCAAAACAAGCCTGTATAAGGATGCATTCTGTCATAGAATTTTAAATGTCTGTTCTGCCACTCTCTCTGAGAGTTGAAAAGCAGAGGGAAGTAGATTGCATGTTGTGGAGTTTTTTTCACCAACTGCTGCTAGTGCTGTCTTGCAGTGCTGTGCAGACTGTGGAGTGCCACTAGTGCGTAGAGAGCAAGTGGGGAGTTCTGTTCTCCTTTTGCATTACCACAGTGCTACAGCACACACTGTCATACACGTACACACACGCGCACACACACGCACACACACGCACACACACACACACAAATTAATGCCATAAAATATGGAGAACAACTCCATTGAAACATTCATTGTTTAATATACTGATTCCAACGATAGGTTGCAACCATCAGAATTTTAAATGCAAGAAACGAAAATGATTTTTTTCTCCGCACTGCATCTGCAGCGCCGTGCACATCTCTTCCGGTTGGCTCAGCAGTCACACCAGCAACATCCACTGAGCTCTCATCTTCTAAGCGGACCACAGCCACAGGGTCTCTCTCATCTTCACCACCAACGGCCGCTAACGATAACAAGTAACGTTCATGTAAAGGAAGCGGCTAAATGCTCAACTTCACGGAAAAAAATAGTTGAAACTACAACAACAACAATAATAATAATAATAATAATAGATTGTAATAAGCCTTCTTCATCATCTTTAACTTATTATTGTTATTGTTGTTGTTGTTGTTGTTGTTAGTAGTAACATGTGACATGGTTACAATTTTTTTCTATTGCTAAGACACATTTTATGAAACAATTCCCCCTTTTCTCAAAACTATTAACACAATCCCAAAACTACACATCAGCCAGTACAAACCTCACACATCCATGCCAAACTCAAATTCTCTTCTCAAAAACATATACTCTTCCATCAAAATTAAACTTTGACTTCATATGGCACACTTAAGCCATCAAAATTACAGACAATGTAGATTACCCATAACACACCAATGAGTCAAATTCAAAGCACTACTGCAAAACCATTTATAGCAGTGAGTCTGGAGTTGCAACTTTCCAAATATTTTATTTGCAGTACTGAAAAGTGAAATACTGTACAGTATACAGTACACATCACAGTTGAAGGAACAAAAAAAGTAGTAATTTCAAGAGAGTAGTATTCAAAAAAAGGAACTCAAAAGTATGTGCAGCACAAAAAAACAAACTGCAATTTAGAGAAGTTGACGCACTACTCAGCATTGTCAGCTTGATCACCGTCTCGTCTCTGGGCTGGGTCAGGCCACAAAATTTCATCCACAAATGATGTTAGCTTGTGCAAGGCAGCGTGGGAAATATGCCCTGGTATGCCTAATCCACCTTGGATGGATTCAAGTGCAATATCTCCACAGGCCTCCTCCATGGCCTGCAGTGTTTGGACCTTGAGAAAGGTGTGCTACCTGAGTTTAGGTTGTGATGACTTGAGTTAAATGTTTTGAGTGCTAGTGTTTGTTGCATGAGCACAGTGTGTAACCAGTGATTCATGAGGGCATTTGTTTGTAGAGATTTGCAGAAAAAGTTTGACAATTTGCAGCATGTGTTAAAACAAGTGAAAAGTGTTTTTGCTAAAAGATCCAGTTTTAGTGTGTTAGCAATCGAGAAAAACTGTAAGAAATAATGCAGTTTTGGACCACCATTATTATTTTTTATTTAAAAAAGTAATGTATCGGCATCAGTAATGCTGGCATGCTGTGGCGTGCTGATGTGACAGAGAAACATCCCGCTCCGTTTAAATCCCCCCCCCCCCCCCCCCCCACCCCCCCCCCCCCCATCCCCCCCCCTGCTGTTGTTGCTGCTGTTGTAAGTTATTCTGAACTCACAGTGGTCCTGATGACATCCGAGGCACTGTTGCTGCTGGTGGTGGCTGTTGCCGTGGTCATCTGGAGGCTGTGGAAGAAACACGGTGAGCATCCACACAAAGCATGCTGGGTGTCAAGGAACGCTGTGGGTGCTGCATGCGTGATCAGTCAGCACAGCGTTAGCGAATCGCGGTACGCAGAGTCACAAGAATTTCACAGGAAGTAGGGGATCTCGTGTGTGTGTGGGGGGGCGGGGGGCGGCGTTGTCTTACACCTCTTGTCACGATCGAGTGCTCTTGTCACGGCTCGTTGTTCGTCTCCTTCGCAGGAGAGAGCGCCCAGGCGAACGCACGAGCGAGAGAGGGCGGGACGAACGAGCTGACGGTGCGTGGCTTGAGAAGGCCGGCGGTCGAAGGCAGTCACTGTCCGCCAGTCTAAAGTCAATCGGGAACGCGAGCCGAACCACAAAACAAGCTGCAGAGCTGCATAATGGACAAGGCTGAGCGCTGACTCTGATCGTGTGGAAGAAATTACTGCCCACAATAAAACGTCTAAGTTGTGTATTCAGGTGAAAGAAGCCCATGTACAAACATTCTGCACTTACCAAGCTGAACTCAATTCTGACACTAACTTGTTCCCCATGACCTCAGTTTTCCAACAATACAAAACATCACTACATTGTATTATGGAGAACCGAAGTTTCACATAATGCTGACACAATCTGATATTTTGCAACCGACTTACTACCTCTTCTTCACACTTGTTGACTTCTGTGAACAGTAGCTTGATGCTGCTTCACGATTACGTGGAAATGAGCTCGCTTGCATGTTCCTGGTCCACCAGTCGAATGGCCCTACTGTACGATGTGAAAGGTCTTTGCAGATGGACCAGCCATTATGATGAGTTCCACGTTGTGTCTCTCTCCTGGCAGACCGTCCACCCTGAAGAGGAAGTGACCTACAGCACAGTGTTGTGTCAGTCATGTACTGCTCAGTCATCCTGCAAAATCCACAGGTGAGGCTGTTCACCGTATTTCAGCATCAGGACACATAGCCAGCAGGTGTCTGTAGATTAGCTGGCGCCCACTGGGAAAGGTGAACACGTGCGTATGATCACCAGTAGCTCAATGTTGATTTCCTGCTTTTCCGTGCACACCCGAAACACACGGTATGCTTACCCAGAGTTTCAGCATCCACAGAACTGCATTGCACCTGGAACAGCTATCTAAACCCGCGAAATAAGGATTAGCCGCTCAAGTTGCAATGCAGTTCTGCGGTCCATGCGTTTGAACCCAAAGTTTCGACTCACTAAGTCGAAACTTTGGGTTTCGACTTAGCTAAGCACACTGCTGTCGAGAACGTCAGTCGTATTAATCTGTTACAGAAATGCTCCTTTTAGTGTTACTGAAATGTTGTGTTCTATATAAATAGTATATATGTCCTGTTCTGTACAGGCCGCACGTCCTCTACAGTAATATTGTGAGTCCTCCAACAGGCCGCACGTCCTCTACAGTAATATTGTGAGTCCTCCAACAGGCCGCACGTCCTCTACAGTAATATTGTGAGTCCTCCAACAGGCCGCACGTCCTCTACAGTAATATTGTGAGCAGAAAATACTGCCATACTCAACTTTTACCGTGCTTTACCCCAAACCTTTCAGCACAGACTGGCACGGAGTGGCTTCAGTAAAGGGTTTGCAACTGCCGTCTAACAAAGAAGGATGTTAGTCTGTTACTCTGGGTCTGGTTCCTGAGTATCGGAACTACAGTAAAGCGGGAACTTCTTGCATGGCAGACTCTCTCTACATCCTCATATTCCACAGATGGGTCACACAGAAAATTAAATTAATCATTCAGTGATTATACACTGAATACACTTGAATCACGTATGCTATTATTACAGGAATAATGTGTCGGGGAGTACAGAAACGGTTGATCTGGATGCTTTTGGGTGCTGATATGGGGGCATTTATTCTTCATGCCATTCATGGGCATTTCTGACATAATGCGGCCTCAGGATAAATCATTCCTCAAAAGACAACTGAAGTTTCCAGTTAAGAGTAATTAACGGCCTGTTGTGGGATTAAAACAAATTCTGGGTGAAATGCCTTGCAGTTTTGCCCTTCACCCAAGAAATATCAACCCCCTGAATGGAATGGAATACATATCTTAGGACTCCTGCGTTTATGTTCAGTCCGTCATATCTTTACATACTTCTCTTTATTTCTCTTTTTATAATTCGTTTTTTTTTTTTAGTTGTTGCCTTGAATGGTGCTCATATGAGGACTGAAATTATCTTGGATGTCTATGTGTGAGTGTTCCATATCTGTTCAGTAGGGGGCAGCCACGCGACTAAAGATGATAGTCCCAACAGGAATTCTGTCGACGCGCACAAGGAAAAATGGGCCGTGTTCCAGAACGTCAAGCCCTTGCCCCCCAATTCAAATGTTTGACTCTGCTGACCTCTGCTGGACGAAAAAGACACCTTCAGTTTCATCAATAGATGATATACATTGATGCCCTCTGCTGGACCTCTGCTCAAATCTTTGCTAGGAGCAAAAAAAAAAACAAAAAAAAAAAACATGGTGTATGTTACTGGAACTAAAGAGAAAAACAGGAGAGATCAATATTTACGATGTACGTTACATTACATTCCATTGCAATAATTTGCTGGACACGGATGTGCGTCGCCCTCAGGAATACAAGAATGTGGTTTCCCCAAAATGGTACCGGGGCCCATTCATAATCACAAAATGTAATGTAAACCCAGAAGACAATAATTTGTGTCGTAGCAGTTAATATATTTTTATTTAAAAAATAATAAAAGCATGACCATGTCCCAAATCTGTCTGCGTGGTATTCATTGACCTGTTCGTGTTTCACATACTTTCCGTGATCAGAATAGCTCCAGGTTTCACCAGAAAGAGAGGTTGCTATAAAATTGTAATGTACAGTATGTGTACAGTAATGCTTTCACAGAAATGGCTTCAAACCGTCAGTACAATTTACTGTGTTCTTTGCTGTGTTTAGGAGAGGACTTAACCTAGGGGTGGAAGGAGAGGCCAGTATTTATTATATTTATTTGTATCTGAATTTGTTCAAACGAAAAAATTATTTGCATTTGTCTTTGTATTCGGACGTGGGTGGAGTTTAACACAGAAGCTGTATTAAATGCCGAAAATCCAATATTTTCACCATTACAATCACTGGCACTGCTATTGCTGAGATATTAAGGCACATTAAAGTCATGGTTTAACAATGACATCAATAATAATCTAGTTTAACAACAGGTGATTTGCTTTTTAAAGCTGCATTTAACAAACAATGACTGATATGTGATTTTTTTTAAAGCATTTTATTACATCGCTTTTCTTATGGTGATTCTGAATGAGGGAATTACGGCAGATCTATCCAGGAATAATGGCAGAAATAATAACGTAATTCGGAAACTGAGAAAGGAAGAGTCGTATGCAGGATTTATAGGACTGGTGTATTATTTATGCTAGCTGATGTTTGTCAAACCTCAGCAATCGCAATAAACTAGTTTGTGGATATTTCCAAAAAAACTAAAGGAAGGCAATGGAGCCTTTGAAGCTATTAATTTTGCGTGGTATTGCGTACGTCAATGCTGACGAAAAATATCCCTTTAAAAGCGTTTGCGGATGACAAATTAATTAAATACATGTTCAATTAAATGCATTTTTGATCGTTGTTTCCCTGCAGCGAAGTAGCATCGAACACCACACAACACCACGATAGTTCATTCGTCGACCTTCCACTATAACTTATGAGCACGCTGATGTTCATCACACTTCAGCGGGAAAACAACGGTAGCACATGGAGTCATATTACAGTTTCGCACATTTGACCCTCTCACTGAGAAATCAAAAGCCTTTAAATTTGCTTTCTCAATATACGGTATGAAACTGTTTTTGAGTATAGTTTGTTTATGATTAACTGTTGCTCAGTAGAAATGATGCTGAAGATTCTATTTCAGACGTTAGCGTTCCACCATGCAGCGAGCCGTCCCTTATGACGTCATCTCTACCTGTGTGTGTATGGGCTTCGCTCTGTGACGTAACACTCCCAATGCCAGTATTCGTATATATGTGCCACGACGCAGGCCATTCCATTTAGATTGTTTTCTGAAGTCGCTTGGGATTGCATTACTGAACTACAATTGTACTGAAATACCTGAAATCCGGTTTTTGAGTTCACATCATGGACCCAAAAAATAACCCTCTCCATGGGGATTCGGAGGTAAATTCATAGAGTCCGGTGGTAACTTTTAAAGCTTGTAATATGTATTATATTAAATCACGAGTTTCCCACGAGTCTAGAATAACGGTGTTACAAGTTAAAAAATCTAGAAATAATATACGAATTCACAGCTGCAAGTAAGAACTAATTTATTGACACAACCTTAAAAAAGAAAAACCAACTTAATATAAAAGGTGTTTAAATCATAATGAATATTTTGCAACGATAAAACAAGGAACCCTCGGTATCTGCAAATTTTGTCATTTTCAATCAGTTTTAATTTAGGCCTGTGAAATATGTATATGTGGACATATGTGGATTCTTTGAAACTGAGCACTTGAAAAACTGACCAGCAGACACTGTGGCCCTCCAAGGTTTCAGTTTTGAGACCCATGGTCTTAAATCCTAATTTGCGTTTGTGTACCTGATGTAGGCTAGTCGAACGTTATGATTTCAGGATTTTGGGTGGAGTCGGGCAGAGGCGCAGTTGGAGCACGCTCTGACCCTGCAAGCACAGTCTCTGATGATGCTGGAGGCCTTCATCATTGGGATGGTGGAAAAGGAGGTTGAGGGAAAAATGGCCACCATCTTTGAGAGAAATTGTAAAACTGAAGACCTTGGGAGTTCTGAGGTAACTATGAAAGCTAAGCTTTACTATATATTCATAAATGCATCTTTGTGCCCATATTTCCCATCAGTCAGTATTGAGTTATGGTGTTACATAAATGAGTACAAATAGCCAAATTTCGATGTTGGAAATCAATGAGCTGAGCACTTGAAACAAGACCCAAAGACCAGCAGACACCGCGGCCCTCCGGGGTTCGAGTTTTGAGTTTGAGTTTTTTAATTTGCGTCCGTATGCCTGATGCAGTCAAACATTTCTGATTTCAGGAGCAGGATTTTATTGGCAGCTGGGAGGCGCAGCAGCGGGACCGCGCTCAGTCCCTGGCTGGACCATCGCCGAAAGCGCTGGTGGCCTTCATCAGGGCGCAGGTGGAGAGGGCCGTCGAGGCGAAACTGGCCAGCGTAAGCGCGCGAATTCAGGAAGCCGACTTCGGCTGGGAATCGCGGGCGTCCTCCTCGCTCGGGTCGCTCCTACCGCAGCGGTTCAGCTTCACGGAAGACGACATCATGTCGTCCGCGTCCGTCCGGACGCCTGCCCCCGCGGGGTTCGAGTCGCTCCTAGCGCAGCGCTACAGCTTCGCGGAAGACGACATCATGTCGTCCGCGTCCGTCCGGACGCCTGCCCCCGCGGGGCTCGCCCCGCCCCTGAGCGAGTTTGACCTGGTCTTCCCGCCGATCCCCTCCGCTGGGTCGCCGAGCGTCGCGCTAAGCGCGGGCTATTTCAGGGGCGCCCCCAAGTTCCCTCAGGCCCAGGTCCAGCCCTCCCCCCCCAGGCTGGCCCCCGCCCGGCCGCGTGCCAGCTCCAGCCTGTCGGACAGGTGGCTGAGCCCAGGCTCGGGCGGCTCCGTGAGCTCCTCCGTCTCCGCGGCGGACAGCTTGCGCGTGTTCTTCAGGGACCTGCTGTCGCACGGGAGCCGCGAGCGGGACGCGGAGCGGCGGGTGGGCGGAGACAGCCCGAGCACCAGGGAGCGGCGCGGCCGGATGCCCGGCCTGGCCCGGGCCACGGTGGTGCTGGACCGCTACAAGGTGATGCAGGCCGAGCGGGAGCAGTCGCGGCCGCGCCCTCCCGCCGAAATCGCGGCGGAGGGCCGCGGCGCGCCCGCGTCGGCGGGGGAGCGCTCCGCCACGCCCCTCCTGGAGAGCGCGGGGCCCGCCGAGGAGAGCCGGAGCACGCCCGTGCCCGAGCGGCGGTGCGCGAGCCCGTCCCCTCCGCCCAAAACCGGCCCCGTCCCGGAGACCAGGAAGCTCGCCGCGAAGCCGGCAGCGGGCCAGAAGAGCGGCTTCTTCCGCCGGATGAGGCTCGGGGCCGCGAAGGTGGCGCCCGGGGCCGCGAAGGTGGCGCCCTGCGCCGCGGCGGCGGAGAGCTCTGCTCGCGGTGAGTCCTCCCTACCTGGAATGCATTGTATTTATCGTCACGGTGACAGATCAAATATGTATATCTGTACCCATATCATCTCTTGTAATTGGTTAAAGAAACAAAAAAACAAAAAAAAAAACACCTATCGTCATGTAAAGGAAGGGGGGGGTCTCTCAAAAGAATTTTTCCATCCGTGTATACATTCAAAGATTTTCATCACCGTCTGCTCAAAAAAAAAAAACTAAATGTCCAATGAGCAGTTGCCAATGAAATTCTAAACAGCCAAATGAGCAGAAGATGACAAAGCAACACAGCCAATTAGCAGACAGGTACATACATGAAGATAACCAATAATCAGAAGATTAAACAAAGATATCCAATGAGCAGATGGTAATAAAAACTAAACAGCCAATGAACAGATGGCAAACAAGACAGCCAACGAGCAGACAGATTGAATCAATGTCAAAGAAAGGAAAAAGAAGCAGAGGCTCAAAAGGAAAAAAGATGACAAAGATTTTGAATGAGCAGATGGTGATGAATACAAAATGGCCAATGAGCAGAATGCATTTTAAAACGTACTAATAGAAGACTTGCAACATATATTCCATTCCAAAGGCAAATGGTACAGAGGGACTGGTTTAAGGCAACAGAAATGGTATGCTCAAGTCTTTTGTTTTCCTGGTGTGACATCACTCACTGGTCATGTGTCCCCCCAGATGAGCCGTCATTGGGCGCTCCTACTGAGATCAAGGAAAAGACATTCTTTCCCTTTGCCAACCCCGAAGCGGCCTTGGACCAAACTTTCCAGCTGCTCAGCTCAGACAACTGGTAGGCACATTAAAGTATATTTTCATGATATTCAGACATTTCACAATAATAATGGCATGTGCAAGTTAATCACACCTCCAGATATTGCAGTATGTGTGTTATGTGTGTTTAATGTTTTCAGTAACAGAAGCGTGATTTCTTTTATTTCTTTTGCAAGAGGATAAAAACACAACCACCGTTACAGAAATGAAATACAACAGTTTATTGAAAATGCGTGGAATGATTTAGGAAAATATAGCCGTATTTATTTAATGGGCAATTGAAACTCAGTGTCTACGGCTGCCAGTCAGCACTGCCATTGGAGGAGATTGTCGTGGTGCAGCTTGACATTTGGTGCCTGATTTTTCTCCGTGAGAATCCAGCACTGGAGCTGGTTATTCTGACTGGTGTGCCCTCCCCATGCAGGGAGAAGAGGGTAGAAGGACTCAACTCCATCCGTAGGCTGGCGCAGTGCCACCCCGAGATGCTGACCCCAAGGATGCACAACATCTGCCTGGTGGTGGTACAGGAGGTACGCGGGCTCTTCCATCTGACGCTGTCTGCTGTGTGTTTTGATTTTAGTTCTTCGTTGCGTCGTGTTTGTGGTTCTGAGTGACTTCAGTGCCCATGAGCCTTTGCGGTACATTCCTGCGGACGGAAGGTGTGTCGCGCCGGCTGAAACGTGTCCGCACACCTGCGCCCGCGTCTCCAGGTGCAGAACCTGCGGTCCCAGGTGTCCCGCGCTGCCGTGGCGACGCTGGGAGACCTGTACCGCCACCTGCCGCGCGCCATGGACCCGGAGCTGGACTGGACCGCCAAGGCGCTGCTGCAGAGGGCCGGGGAGACCAGCAAGTTCATCCGGCAGGACGTGGGCGTGGCCTTGGGCCACATGGTGCGCGGCTGCAACCCCGCCCGCTGCATGAAGGCGCTGCTCGGCGGGGGCCTGAGGTGGGCGCGGCAGGGGGGCGGGGCCTTACCTCACACACATTTCGGCGGGACACCGTAGAGGAAGTCTAACGCCGTTTTTTTGGCGTGCAAAAAGGATTTTAAAAAAAATAAATGTTTTAATGTGTTTTTTTCTCTCGCTAGTGACCGTAACGCGGCCATTAGGGACTGCAGTGCCCGCCAGCTGCTGGTCCTCATTGAGACTGTGGGGGTGACGCGCCTCCTGGACTTCAAAAAGGAACTGCTGAACAACTTCCTGTCCGCCGTCTGCCGACTCCCTCGCGACGCCTCACAGGAAGTCAGGTGGGCCGGGAGCATCCTTACCCCGCCGGCTGTCTCTGTCGGTTCTTCTGCCTCCGGCGAAGGTGCAGCAAAGGCTAACGCAGGAACCCCCGTCTGATGAATGTAACCCACCGTCTCTTCCCCCCAGGACCTGCGGCAAGGCGATTGTCCAGGCGCTGTCAGCCCACAAGGAGCTGAAGAAAAAGCTGGCGAAGTTTCAATAATGAATCCTCCTCTTCCTCTCCAGCCGTTTCAGACTTAAGGTACAGACCCGTTCCAGGCATTTAGCCGCCCTGTAGTCGATTCTGACTGTGAGTGGAGTAATAGTAGATGGGCATCGAGCTGTTGTCTAAGGTGCAATTTCCCTGAAGGGACTGGATTGTGGGTAATATTGTGAATATTTTTCTCCCTTTTCAGACAACATTCATTGACTGCACACACATGACGAAGACTCAATTGACTAACATTAATTTTTAATTGACCGCCCCTAAGCCCAACCCTTAAAACCAAAACCCAAGACATGCATAAATAATCACACCCTCCATAAAACAAGACAGCCAATGTTCAGGATATGACATTACCAAGACAGCCAATAAGTAGAATATGACATTACCAAGACAGCCAATATTCAGGATATGACATTACCAAGACAGCCAATAAGTAGAATATGACATTACCAAGACAGCCAATATTCAGGATATGACATTACCAAGACAGCCAATAAGTAGAATATGACATTACCAAGACAACCAATAGGCAGAATATGACATTAACGAGGCAGCCAATAAGCAAACAACTACATAAATGACAGAGGCGATAAGCAGATGTCAAATGAAAAAAGGAAAAAAAGATGAAAAATGAAATGAGCAAATTAACAAAAGATGACGAACAAGACAGCCAACGAGTGGGCAGTGACACGAGAAAGCTGTTTGGCCATTGGACGGAAGATGACAAGGAAGAGGGCCAATGAGCAGAGAGCGATGAACAAGAAAGCCAACAGGCAGATGACCAGGCAGTTATTTAGGAGATGAGGACATAAATGAGAAAACTAATGAGCGTACGTGGGACAGATCAACAGTTCTCCAAGCCCTGAGGGACGCTTACATTCTGAAGACATCCTAAATGATATCCTCTTTCATCAAGGGGTCCCCCCATGTTCCCAAACACCACACCTCGAAAAAAAGAAGAAAAAAAAAAAGAAAAAAAAAATTAAAAAAAGAAAAAGAAAAAAAGAAGCCAGCTTGGGGCCCAAGGCGAGGCTTGAAACCTCATGAAAAGAAAAGAGGGGGGCACCCCCCAAGCAGCCCGTCAACCCAAAGGGCACCCCTGGATCGGAGAGCCTCAGGACGCCCCCAGCAGGTCCACATCCCCAAACCCCCAAACCCTGCAGCAGCGCAGAAAGAAGGATGGATCTGCCAGAAGAGGCTCTCCCGTTTATGCCCTGGAACACAGACGCCAGGTCAGTCCGTCAAAAACATTTAACAAAAATATTTCTTCACTTTAATGATCTTTTCAAGTTAAAAACGTGAAGAATTCAATAACTATCTTGGCAGGATAAATATTCAAGCATTGCCGTAGATTGTAGTACATAATACAGGGAATCTTTAGTGTAAGCTTTAAAGCTTTCAGATACCTTTAAGGTGTGATTTAGCACTGGCAGTTAAAGGTTTCAAAAGCTCTTTATGTTTCGAGTTGTAAATCTTGATCATTGATAATTCAGAGAGCATCCTTACCCCGCCTGTCTCTGTCGGATCTTCTGCCCTGGAGAAGGTGCAGCAAAGGCTAACACAGAAACCCCCGTCTGATAAATGTACCCACCGTCTCTTCCCCCCAGGAACTGCGGCAAGACGATCGTCCAGACGATGTCAGCCCACAAAAAATAATCACACCCTCCATAAAATAAAATGACATGAACAAGACAGCCAATACACAGAATATGACATTCTAACACCACACCTCAAAAAAAAAAGAAAGAAAAAAAAAGGAAAAAAGAAAAAAAGAAAAAAAAGAAAAGAAGCCAGCTTGGGGCCCAATGCGAGGCTTGAAACCTCATGAAAAGAAAAAAGGGGGGCACCCCCCAAGCAGCCCGTCAACCCAAAGGGCACCCCTGGATCGGAGAGCCTCAGGACGCCCCCAGCAGGTCCACATCCCCAAACCCCCAAACCCTGCAGCAGCGCAGAAAGACGGATGGATCTGTCAGAAGAGGCTCTCCCGTTTATGCCCTGGAACACAGACGCCAGGTCAGTCCGTCAAAAACATTTAACAAAAATACTTCTTCACTTTAATGATCTTTTCAAGTTAAAACGTGAAGAATTCAATTACTATCTTGGCAAGATAAATATTCAAGCATTGCCGTATATTGCAATACATAATACAGGGAATCTTTAGTGTAAGCTTTAAAGCTTTTAGATACCTTTAAGGTGTGATTTAGCACTGGAAGTTAAAGGTTTCAAAAGCTCTTTATGTTTCGAGTTGTAAATCTTGATCATTGATAATTCAGAGAGCATCCTTACCCTGCCTGTCTCTGTCGGTTCTTCTGCCCTGGAGAAGGTGCAGCAAAGGCTAACGCAGGAACCCCCGTCTGATAAACGTACCCACCGTCTCTTCCCCCCAGGAACTGCGGCAAGACGATCGTCCAGACGATGTCAGCCCACAAAAAATAATCACACCCTCCATAAAATAAAATGACATGAACAAGACAGCCAATACACAGAATATGGCATTCTAACACCACACCTCAAAAAAAAAGAAAGAAAAAAAAAAAAGGAAAAAAGAAAAAAAAGAAAAAAGAAGCCAGCTTGGGGCCCAAGGTGAGGCTTGAAACCTCATGAAAAGAAAAAAGGGGGGCACCCCCCCAAGCAGCCCGTCAACCCAAAGGGCACCCCTGGATCGGAGAGCCTCAGGACGCCCCCAGCAGGTCCACATACCCAAACCCCAAACCCTGCAGCAGCGCAGAAAGAAGGATGGATCTGTCAGAAGAGGCTCTCCCGTTTATGCCCTGGAACACAGACGCCAGGTCAGTCCGTCAAAAACATTTAACAAAAATACTTCTTCACTTTAATGATCTTTTCAAGTTAAAAACGTGAAGAATTCAATTACTATCTTGGCAAGATAACTAATAAAAGCATTGCCATAGTTTGTAGTACACAATCTAGGGAGTCATTAGTTTAAGCTTTAAAGCTTTTAGATACCTTTAAGGTGTGATTTAACACTGGCAGTTAAAGGTTTCAAGAGATCTGTCTCCACTTATTACTCTTTATGTCCTGAGTTGTAAATCTTGGAGTTGTGAAAGGCCTGCTCGTACATGTTAACAGCAGTGATAATTCAGAGCAGGGTCTGCACATTCAAACCCACAGATTACTCATTAGCTGACCTCTGGCAAGTGCATTCGTGAGTATTATATATCCAAAAACGTACATAATTTGACCAAATGGCACTGTGTCCCTCTGTAGATTGACCAAAAACCTTCAGATATGGGAGTCCAGTGGCCAAATGTGTGTTTACATCGCCACCAGTAAATATTTTTAAAGTTGTGCGATACAGTTTGCTGTAGAAAGTCATCAGAGAACGCGATGACCTCACACACCTTTTCCACACAGGAAGCGAGATAACGATGGCCATGAAAACTGGACTATTGAACCTCGGAAGCCGCCGTGAAGATCGTCGGTAACGTGAATAATGTGCTGTCGCTCACTGTGTGTACGCTTACGTGGCTATGCAGCCAGATAAACACACTTCTAATAAAGGTCCAGAAGCAGGAGTTGAGTTTCTGAGTTTCCTTTACTGGAAGAAAATTTGTAAAACGGCCAAACCAGAATGGGACAGACACTGAGTTTAGCAACAATGGTCAAATGCTATAACATAAACAAACATCAGTGACTACACACAAACAGTACCACTGAATCACTAGGTCCCTCAAAGCAACGGAGTTGCTAATGTTTCTCACGCGTAAAACAAAACATAACACTTGGACAACTATGTAGCAAGTGTATCATTTGTGAGGTAAGTATTACTTCATTCCTTAATATGTCAGTCTAACGTAATATATATGCGCACATACTGTAACTCTTATTAATTGATTATTCCGAGATAGTGCTTCAAAAAGAGCTGTTACGGAGAGGAAGAAAGAAGGTAGACTTCGCTTGCTCTTTTTCATGTTTGACGAACAATTGCAAAACGACAATGCATGAAGCACCCGCTTAAGATGATAATAAACTTAACCAGCAGAGGGCGCCAACAACATGTAACGACAATTCAGTCCGTAGAAATGAAACTTAATGTTTGGGCAGAATACTCCCTGCCTGGCATCTGTAAGGTGTCGAAGTCCAAACGTAAGTACGAAGGTGTGTGCACTTGTGCGTTCTTTAAACAGTCACTTCTATTCATCTTTATGAAGCAGGAGAATGACCTCAGAAACCGGTCCAGTAGAAACTTAGGTGTACAGTCCCATTCTGTTTTTATTTCCACTTTTCAGACTTTTCTGTCATCACTGGGAAAGGCTTTGCTGACTAACCCAGCTGGCCAGTCATGTTGCTTGATTTAGTTGTCCCTGAGCAGGACAAGGTCTCCTACTGTCTTAGGCATACGCTTACCACAGAAACAAAATGAAATCCCTAAGGGGGGAAAAAAGCATTGGAAATCTGCTGAGGGAACTCATGACAGAAGAAATGTCCAGGTCGGTCTATAAAAAGACGTCATCACTGTAACAGTCTTTATAGGCCACGCCTTCATCGCCAAGGCCTCCCGTCTATTGAATGGTGAACAATTTACACGTTGGACATCAAATCTGATTGCGTGTAGCCAAACTGTCAAACTTGTCACTCCAAAGTAGGCTGGCCAGTAGAGACGCATCACCATCGGCTAAACGTAGATCCCCCCGAATGGATTACTACTCGCGAAAGAACTTAACCTCGCAAAAAAAAATTTTCCTAACTGCAAAAGCCTGACCTCACGAAACATTTCAACTCGCCAAAACTTGAACTCCATAACTTTATAGACTGAGAGCAGTGAACAGCAACACAGCCGTGCACTGAGAGAGGCTGTGTGTTTCACGAGCTGCTGAAAGTCTGCGCTTTGTCTACACTCCCTGATCTGCTCAGCCTGGTCTCAGTCCAACACCACACACCCTGTAGCTGTGGGAAGAACCAGAATGTCAATCCCACTCTCTCTGTCACGCAGTTTCAGAGAAACAAAACTTAACTCAGTCTCTGTCAGTGTGAGCAGTAAAATGGCCGATGCCAGAGTTTCACTGGATCAGGACCAGTTCAGCTGTCCGATCTGTCTGGATCTACTGAAGGATCCGGTGGCTATTCACTGTGGACACAGTTTCTGTATGGGCTGTATTAAGGGCTGCTGGGATCAGGATGATCATACTGGTGTCTACAGCTGTCCCCATTGCAGAGAGACTTTCACTCCAAGGCCCGCTTTGAGAAAAAACACTATACTGGCTGAAGTGGTGGAAAAACTGAAGAAGACAGGACTCCAAGCTGCTCCTCCTGCTCACTGTTACGCTGGACCTGGAGATGTGGCGTGTGATGTCTGCACTGGGAGAAAGCGCAAAGCCGTCAAGTCTTGTCTGGTGTGTCTGGCCTCTTACTGTGACACTCACCTCAAACTTCACGATGCACTCCACCCAGGAAAGAGACATAAGCTGATCGATGCTTCTGGAAACCTGCAGGAGAAGATCTGTTCTCACCATGACAAACTGCTGGAGGTTTACTGCCGGACAGATCAGCAGTGTATCTGTTATCTGTGTACGATGGATAAACACAGCGGGCATAAAACAGTTTCAGCTGCAGCAGAAAGGACTGAGAAACAGGTAAGCACTGAAACTGCTACACATTATTACATTACATTACATTACAGGCATTTAGCAGACGCTCTTATCCAGAGCGACTTACACAACTATTTTACATAGCATTTTACATTGTATCCATTTATACAGCTGGATATATACTGAAGCAATGCAGGTTAAGTACCTTGCTCAAGGGTACAACGGCAGTGTCCTTACCCGGGAATCGAACCTGCAACCTTTCGGTTACAAGTCTAGTTCCTTACCCACTGTGCTACACTCCGTCCTCACATAATACTCAAGCTTTTTTACAGTAATGATAGACATCATTTTGACTTATACCTCCAATATGTAGGTTTATGACACATGTTTTATATACTTTGTTTCAAATATTTATGAAGTGCATTTGAAATATTTTATATATTTTGAAAAATAATCGAACAGCACAGTTATTTTCAAGCAGAAGTCCACAGTGATAAAGCAGTAAGAGCAGGAAGTGAACCCAAGTCAGCTCTCTGTGACAGCTCTGTTCACACCCTTCACCCCCCTATTCACTCCCTGAATGGGAATCAACATGACTAGAGCAGCTAGTTCACTCACACAGTTTAGAAACATTAACTGTAAGGCCAGTTCACTTCTACACACTCACCAACAGCTGTCAGCATACAGCAAACATCATAGAATTAGTTTAATTTGGAGTAATTTGTGTAATGTGATATGAAAAAAAATTCTGTCTGTAGAAGCAGCTGGGGGCGACACAGAGTAAATTCCAGCAGAGAATCCAGGAGAGAGAGAAGGAGCTGCAGGATCTGAGACAGGCTATGCAGTCACTCAAGGTAGGTACTGACCAGAGGAGAAGACAGCAGCTGGCTGCTGGAAGAGCCATTTCAGGGATCAGTCTGGGCTCTCCTCCAGTCAGCCAGTGAGGAGTCCAGTGTTGGGCCACTTTTCAGCCCTGTGGGGCTCAATCCCCCTGAGCCACACTGTGGAGAACAGGCTGTCTGGGGTCCCAGTAAGAGCTGAGTGAAAGGCCTTGTTAAAATGTACAGCCCCCCTCTCTCTGTCTCCTAACAGCGCTCTGCACAGGCAGCAGAGGAGGACAGCGAGAGGATCTTTACTGAGCTGATCTGCTCCATTGAGAGAAGGCGCTCTGAGGTGAAAGAGCTGATCAGAGATCAGGAGAAGGCTGCAGTGAGCCAGACTGAAGGACTCCTGGAGCGACTGGAGCAGGAGATTGCTGAGCTGAGGAGGAGAGACGCTGAGATGGAGCAGCTTTCACACACAGAGGATCACATCCACTTCCTCCAGGTAAAATCATTTGCTCTCTGACAGTCTGCACTATGTACATTGCACATACAGTACATGGAGAAGTGTGTTCCTCAAGATCTAGCATCTGCACAGGAATCTGAATCTGAATTGTGATATTTGGAATAAATTCCCTGTGATCAACACTGTTTGATTGTACAAGTGTGACTCTAGCCCATAGTTAAACTAGCTTTTTTCGGGAGTTGATCTTTTAACTCTCTTGAAGAGACTTTTCAGGCAGCAGGCCCTGATGGCATATTCCCAAGAGTAATCAAAAAGTTAGGTGAGATCATCTTATACCACTGGCAGGTATTTTAGACAGTCTTTAGAATCTGGGAAATACCTGAGGACTGGAAGCAATGTAGTATAATACCAATATATAAGAAAGGCGACCATACTGGTCCAGGAAACCACAGGCTTGTCAATTTAACTTGCATCACATGTACAATATTGGAATCTATAATTAGAGACAAGTTAGAAGTGTTTCTTGAAAATAACAACATCATAAGGGATAGCCTGCATGGTTTTTGCAAGGGAAGATGCCTGACAAACCTTCAGGTATTCTTTGAAGATGCTACCAAGTCTTTTCATTATAACAATACTTATGATATTATTTACATAGGTTTCCAAAAGCCATTTGATAACGTACCGCATGACAGACTTCAAGACAGTAGGATATTAGAGGAGGTATTTCAGAGTGGATTTGAAACAGAACACAAACAGTAGTGGTAGGAGTAATAGTAGCTGAGTAGGGAACTGTGGGAAGTGGAGTCCCACAAGGATCAGTGCTGGGACCACAGCTGTTCCTCATTTAAATCACCTTGACAGGGACATAGAAAGTACATTAGTCGAATTTGCAGATGATACAAAACTAGGAGGCCCAGCCAATAGTTAGGAATCTACCAAAGTCATCCAAGAAGATTTAAAATCCAGAATTTGGCAGAAAACTGGCAAATTAAATTCAGCATAGCTAAATGTAAAGTTCTGCATGTGGGAAATAAAAACATTATGCAGTATTATTTTATGGGAGGAAGAAAACTGGAATGTGCTCAATTTGAAAAAGACTTGGAAGTAATACTTGATCAAAGCCTTTTAGGTTTTAGGCACTGTGCTGTATATAGCCAAAAACACTGAGTATAAACCAAGAAAGTTATACTCACCTTATACAATACATTTGTTAGACCACACTTGAAGCATTGTGTGCGGCACTGGGGGCCGCACTAAAGATATAGGGGCTCTGGAAAAGGTTCAAAGAAGGGCAACCAAATTTCTTCCTGGTATGAAAGATAAAGCTATGAGAAAAGATTTAGGATGCTTAATCTCTTCAAGATTAGTAAAAGGAGACTTGATTAAAAAGGATGATTTGATTGAGGTCTATAAATTCATAAAGGGGATCAACAAAGCGATCTACTAGAGATCTTTCAGATTGAGTTCTGCCCTGTTGATTAGGTCAAGAGTTTACAGTGAATCCAATGAAAATGAGGTAGTTTCAGAAAGTATCGCGATAAAGCTAATATAACATCTAAGTGCATATACTGTTTATGTATGAAAACAAGGGTTTCTGAGCAATACAGGGTTAAATGTTATGCAAATTGGCATAATTGTGTGCCTGACATTGTAAAGTATACAACTATAAAATGGACAGCTAATTGGTCAAAGACAAATTTTCAAGTCTTACTTGCCTAACCACACAAAAACCCATTGAAATTTACTGGCCACAGCATAGCACCAAGTGTGTAATCAACACCGGTGTGGAGTTGAATCAGCCTCCTATATACCTAATAAATCAACACTAAAATAATTGATTGAAAAAGATTAACCCTGAACACACAGGTACAGGTCTGAAAATACCCTTTTCGCATGTCTCACTCCAGATTTTTTAATCCCAGTAATTTTCTGTGTTGAGACTGTTCTCTGTCTGTCTGTCTGCAGACCTTTCAGTCTCTCTGTGCCCCTCCTGGACCTGGAAACGTACCCAGCATCACTGTCAGGCCACACGTCTCTTTTGAGACTCTGAAGAAATCTTTCTCTGAACTGAAAGAGCAGCTGGAGGATATCTTCAAGGTGGAACTGGTCAAAATATCTAAATCAGGTAGTTAAAAGCTTTATGGAGCAAAATAATTTTTTTTCTAGTTTTTATTCCATCAAAAACAATGGTCACATACAGCAAAGTGATTATAATTATCTGTTAGACTCTACAGTACATACTGAGAATATCTGAAATCCATCTCAATGTAGACATTATCCTCAGTCTCCATCCTGAAATTTCTCTTTGTCCCTCTCTATATATGCATGTATCTTTCTTTTTGACATTTTCTCTCACTCTGTCTCTCCAGTGAAAGAAGTCTATACTGTAGAGCCCAGCACCAGAGAGGATTTCTTACAGTGTGAGTACTCACTCTCAAACTCAGCTGAGACACACACACAGGAAGAGTGATCACTGCCATGCAAACACACACACACACACACACACAACACACACACACACACACACAAAAACACACATGCACACACACACATACACACACACACACACACGCACACTCACACGCACACACACACACGCACACACACGCACTCACAAAAAGAGACATGCACACACACACATACACACACACACTGATCAGCCTGGTTGCCTTTCATTACCTTGCATGGTGGGGGAACCATATTTTATTTCAGGAAAATACGGTCTGAAATGTTTCAGAAAATTCAAAACCAAGTGTGTGAGTTTCAGTTACATGTGTATGGAGATTAAACTAAAATCACACTGTCTTGTATGAATGGAGAAAATAATGAATTACAGACGGACCCTAGGTGGACCTGTCCTCATAATAATTCATAACCTTCTTATCCATCAGATTCCTGTCAGCTCACTCTGGACCCTAACACAGTGAATCAACACCTCTGTCTGTCTGAGGGGAACAGAAAGGTGACCCATGTGGCACAGATCCAGTCACATCCTGGTCATCCAGAGAGATTTGAGTGCTTGCAGAACACTTCATATCCCCTGACATGGGATCCAAATGCTGGATCATACATAGAACCCTATACAGGTTATAATAGCTACAGAATGAGTGGGGATCAGAAGAAGTTACAAATGGAGAGATTAAAAATGTATGCCCAAGTGCTGTGCAGAGAGGGTCTGTCTGGATGCTGTTACTGGGAGACTGAGTGGAGCAGGACTGGGGAGGTTTCTATAGCAGTCTCATATAAAGAGATCAGCAGGCAAGGGCAGGGTGATGAGGGCATAATGGGAAATAATGACAAGTCCTGGAGTTTGCGCTTCTCTAACAGCAATGGCTCTTTCTGGTACAATAATGTGAGCACTAGAATCCCTGTTCCCCGCTCCTCCAGAATAGGAGTGTACCTGGATCACAGGGCAGGAACTCTGTCCTTCTACAGCGTCTCTGACACAATGACCCTCCTGCACAGAGTCCAGACCAAATTCACTCAGCCCCTCTATCCTGGGTTTTGGGTCTGGGGAGTTGGATCTTCAGTAAAACTGCGTAATCTGGAAAGAGAGAAAGGGAAGATCAGCTGTAATTAGAATGAGAGATAAACACACTACATTGAGACAGAGAGGAGAAGTAAATAAAATATAAGATTAAATTTTAGGTTCTGATGAGGTGCTCAGTCAGTAAAGGCCCCCACCATGAACACAACTTTACACCTCTACCAGCACTGGGGTCAGAGGGGCACATTTTACACAGTTCTACACCTCTACCAGCACTGGGGTCAGAGGGGCACATTTTACACAGTTCTACACCTCTACCAGCACTGGGGTCAGAGAGGCACATTTTACACAGTTCTACACCTCTACCAGCCCTGGGGTCAGATGGGCACATTTTACACAGTTCTACACCTCTACCAGCACTGGGGTCAGAGGGGCACATTTTACACAGTTCTGAGAGAAGCCAAGGAGTGTGTGGAGGTCTCTTCTCCATAGACTGTCCCAAAATCACTGTGCAGGATCCCATCTTGGGAGGTGCAGTGAGTAGCACTGTCACCTGACAGCAAGAAGGTTACGGGTTCGAATCCAGCCTGTGCCCTTCTTCTCTTTGAGTTTGCAGCAAATGTTTTTTTTTTTGTTTTCTTCACTTTATCTTTATCTTTTTCTGCAACATTTACACTTGATTTTCATGATTTATAAAATGTGTACACGCTCTTAAACACGAGATAAAGTAACGCTTACAGTACTGATGCTTCTTGTCTGTAACCTGCAAGAGAGCCTCCCGAATGGGAAGATGTAAATGCTGGTGTAGAAACTTAGAGGCTCAGAGAAACCCTCTTCACTTCAAGAGAACAGAGTGAACACTGAGCTCTAACCGTATGATACTCGTACTATCATAGTTAGTATTTACATTAATCAAACTATTAATTCTTTTATTTTCAGTTTCTCCAGTTTCCTCTTTTTTGATTATCTATTTTCACCTGTACACAAAGCAGTGACATAGCTTATATTACAATCATAGAAATCATGCCATATATTCTTTCAGATCAATAGGGTCAGCATCTGTGTGATCAGTAGAGGTCACTTGTAAGAATCTTTTATTTTTTGCTTATGTTATGGAAACACCATATTATAGACCACCCAGACTATTTTTATTGAAAAAAACTGTGTAACAATCCATTGGGCACTGATGACTTTATTTGTGGGTTTGTGGATTCAATAAAATGTGCAAATGCTTCATTAAGAACTGTGGCCTGGTTTTGGTGTCTGTTAGAAATAGAACCTTATTGGTGTAGGGCATCAGGCAATAACCTGCATCTCGTCATCATCATCATCATCATCATCATCATCATAAAACCTTTATTTAAATCTCAAAAGATCAGTGCCCATCATTTACAGTGATGTTCAGCTTAAACATACCAAACACAAACATAAACATCTCGCACAAACCTACCAAACATCCCTGCTTACCTGGGGAAACAGGTGGTGGCTGCTTGAGATTCACCTCTGATAGATGCTGACAGAATTCCTCAATGTAAGAGATGATTGGCTGAGTCGCAGTATGAATAACTGCCACCATTTCTTTTTTATTTTTTCTCACCACTCTTTGAGTGTTTTTTTTCTTCTCTTTTCTTTCACAGACACCTCCTGCTCTGTATTAATGCAGTGCAAAAAAGTTTTTTTATTAAACAAATTTATCACAATTAAGAAAAAAAAAACAGAATTCCTGGACTTGCTGATGGCTGCACTCTAGTTAAAAGTAAAGCAAACATTTGCAAGCTGGATCAGGAATAATTACACTTCCATTTGCTAGACGCTAGATAAACTAGCTTCCTGGCTCCTGTGAATGCTGCAGGAGACAGCCACGGAGACAGTTAATCAGCCCAGTGCTAGCCAGGAACTGTGATTGGGGTGGCTAGCGGCATTAGCCCCGCAAGTTGGCTAGCTGGCGAGCCATATTATGTTCTTAATCGCAGGTGTGCTTAACAAGCTAGCGTTAGCTAATTAGCATGCTATGTGGCTAATGGCACAATCACCGGCTGAAAAATGAATAGAAAGTTAGGCGAACTTTTGCAGGCTGGATCAAAACAATCACGCTTGAAAGTTGGTAGTTGCCTGTTAAACCGAATGCCGTATTTGGAAATGCACAGAAATTGTCTCGTGTGCAGCTGTTTTTTTCGTCCTGACAAAAAAAAAAATTCCTAACTCCAAAAGCCTGACCTCACAAAACATTTCAACACGCCAAAACTTGAACTCCATAACTTTATAGACTGAGAGCAGTGAACAGCAACACAGCCGTGCAGTGAGAGAGGCTGTGTGTTTCACGAGCTGCTGAAAGTCTGCACTTTCTCCACACTCCCTGATCTGCTCAGCCTGGTCTCAGTCCAACACCACACACCCTGTAGCTGTGGGAAGAACCAGAATGTCAATCCCACTCTCTCTGTCACGCAGTTTCAGAGAAAGAAAACGTAACTCTGTTTCTGTCACTGTGAGCAGTAAAATGGCTGAAGGTGGAGTTTCACTGGATCAGGATCAGTTCAGCTGTCCAATCTGTTTGGATCTACTGAAGGATCCGGTGGCTATTCACTGTGGACACAGTTTCTGTATGGGTTGTATTCAGGGCTGCTGGGATCAGGATGATCATACTGGTGTCTACAGCTGTCCCCATTGCAGAGAGACTTTCACCCCAAGGCCTGTTTTAAGAAAAAACACCATGCTGGCTGAAGTGGTGGAGAAACTTAAGAAGACAGGACTCCAAGCTGCTCCTCCTGCTCACTGTTACGCTGGACCTGGAGATGTAGAGTGTGATTCCTGCACTGGGAGAAAGCGCAAAGCTGTCAAGTCCTGTCTGATGTGTCTGGCCTCTTACTGTGACACTCACCTCAAACTTCACAATGCACTCCACCCAGGAAAGAGACATAAGCTGATCGATGCTTCTGAAAACCTGCAGGAGAAGATCTGCTCTCACCATGACAAACTGCTGGAGGTTTACTGCCAGACAGATCAGCAGTGTATCTGCTATCTGTGTACGATGGATAAACACAAAGGGCATAAAAAAGTTTCAGCTGCAGCAGCAAGGACTGAGAAACAGGTAAGCACTGAAACTCCTACACAAAACACTCAAAGCTTTTTTACAGTAATGATATACATCATTTTGACTTATACCTCCAATATGTAGGTTTATGACACATGTTTTATATACTTTGTTTAAAATATTTATGAAATGCATTTGAAATATTTTATATATTTTGAAAAATAATCGAACAGCACAGTTAATTCCAAGCAGAAGTACACAGTAATTAAGAAGTAAGAGCAGGAAGTGAACTCAAGTCAGCTCTCTGTGACAGCTCTGTTCACACCCCTCACCCCCCTATTCACTCCATGAACGGGAATCAACATGACTGGAGCAGCTAGTTCACTCACGTATTTTAGAAGCTTGAACTGTAAGGCCAGGGCACTTCAACACACTGACGTGCTATACAGACAACATCATAGAATTTGTTTAATTTGGAGTAATTCTTGTAATGTGATATGAAAAAAAAATTCTGTCCACAGAAGCAGCTGGGTGTAACACAGAGTAAATTCCAGCAGAGAATCCAGGAGAGAGAGAAGAAGCTGCAGGATCTGAGACAGGCTGTGCAGTCACTCAAGGTGGGTACTGACCAGAGGAGAAGACAAGAGCTACCTGCTGGAAGAGCCATTTCAGGGCTCAGTCAGGGCTCTCCTCCAGTCAGCCAGTGAGGAGCCCAGTGTTGGGTCACTTTCCAGCCCTGTGGGGCTCAATCCCACTGAGCCACACTGTGGGGAACAGGCTGTCTGGGGTCCCAGTAAGAGCTGAGTGAAAGGCCTAGTTAAAATGTACAGCCCTCCTCTCTCTGTGTCTCCTCACATGCTCTGCACAGGCAGCACTGGAGGACAGCGAGAGGATCTTTACTGAGCTGATCCACTCCATTGAGAGAAGGAGCTCTGAGGTGAAAGAGCTGATCAGAAATCAGGAGAATGTTGCGGAGAGTCAGGCTGAAGGACTCCTGGAGCGACTGGAGCAGGAGATTGCTGAGCTGAGGAGGAGAGACGCTGAGCTGGAGCAGTTTTCACACACAGAGGATCACATCCAGTTCCTCCAGGTAACATCACTGGCTCTCTGACAGTCTGCACCATGTACATTGTACATACATGGAAAAGTGTGTTCCTCATTTACAAAGAGCAATACAGGGTTAAATGTTATGCAAATTGGCATAATTGTGTGCCTGACATTGTAAAGTATCCAGCTATAAAATGGACAGCTAATTGGTCAAATACAAATTTTCACTCTTGCTTGTCTAACCACACAAACACCCATTCAAGTTTACTGGGCACAGCACAGCACCAAGTGTGTAATCAACACTGGTGTGGAGTTGAATCAGCCTCCTATATACCTAATAAATCAACACTAAAATAATTGATTGAAAAAGACGAACCCTGAACACAGGTACAGGTCTGAAAATACCCTTTTCGCACGTTCATCTCACTCCAGATTTTTTAATCCCAGTAATTTTCTGTGTTGAGACTGTTCTCTGTCTGTCTGTCTGTCTTTCTGCAGAGCTTTCAGTCTTTCTGTGTACCTCCTGGACCTGGAGACATACCCAGCATCACTGTCAGTCCACACGACTCTTTTGAGACTCTGAAGAAATCTTTCTCTGAACTGAAAGAGCAGCTGGAGGACATCTTCAAGGTGGAACTGGTCAAAATATCTAAATCAGGTATTTAAAAGCTTTATGGAGCAAAATAATTTTTTTCTAGTTTTTATTCCATCAAAAACAATGGTCACATACAGCAAAGTGATTATAATTATCTGTTAGACTCTACAGTACATACTGAGAATAGTTGAAATCCATCTCAATGTAGACCTTATCCTCAGACAGTCTCCATCCTGAAATTTCTCTTTGTCCCTCTCTATATATGCATATATCTTTCTTTTTGACATTTTCTCTCACTCTGTCTCTGCAGTGAAAGAAGTCTATACTGTAGAGCCCAGCACCAGAGAGGATTTCTTACAGTGTGAGTGCTCGCTCTGAAACTCAGCTGAGAAACACACACAGGAAGAGTGATCACTGCCATGCAAACACACACACACACACACTCACACACACACACAAAAACACACATGCACACGGACACACACACTCACACAAACACACACTCACGGACACACACACTCACACAAACACACACTCACGCACACACACACACACACACGCGCATACACACACATACTCATGCACACGGACACACACACTCATACAAACACACACACATACACACACACACACACTCACACACACACACACACACACAAAAACACACACGCACACTCACACACACACAAAAACAGACATGCACACACACACTCACACCTATGCACACACACACACACTCTCTCACACACACACATGCACACACACACACACACACACTCTCTCACACAAACACATGCACACACACAGACACACTCTCTCACACACACACACACACACACACACACACACACACACACTCACACACTGATCAGCCTGGTTGCCTTTCATTACCTTGCAGGGTGGGGGAACCATTTTTTATTTCAGGAAAATACGGTCTGAAATGTTTCAGAAAATTCAAAACCAAGTGTGTGAGTTTCAGTGACATGTGTATGGAGATTAAACTAAAATCACGATGTCTTGTATGAATGGAGAAAATAATTAATTACAAATGGACCCTAGGTGGACCTGTCCTCATAGTAATTCATAACCTTCTTATCCATCAGATTCCTGTCAGCTCACTCTGGACCCCAACACAGTGAATAAACACCTCGATCTGTCTGAGGGGAACAGACAGGTGACCCATGTGGCACAGATCCAGTCACATCCTGGTCATCCAGAGAGATTTGAGTGCTTGCAGAAAAATTCATATCCCCTGACATGGGATCGAAATACTGGATCATACATAGAATCCTATTCATCTTCAGGTTATAACAGCTATCAAATGAACGGGAATGAGAAGAAGTTACAAATGGAGAGATTAAAAATGTATGCCCAAGTGCTGTGCAGTGAGGGTCTGTCTGGACGCTGTTACTGGGAGGCTGAGTGGAGCAGGACTGGGGAGGTTTCTATAGCAGTGTCTTATAAAGAGATCAGCAGGAAAGGGCAGGGCGATGAGGGTATAATGGGAAATAATGACAAGTCCTGGAGTTTGCGCTTCTCTCCCTCCAGATACCAATTCTGGCACAATAATGTGGGCACTGGAATACGTGTTACCTCATCCTCCACAATAGGAGTATACCTGGATCACAGGGCAGGAACTCTGTCCTTCTACAGTGTCTCTGACACAATGACCCTCCTGCACAGAGTCCACACCACATTCACTCAGCCCCTCTATCCTGGGTTTTGGGTTTGGGGAGTTGGATCTTCAGTAAAACTGTGTGATCTGGAAAGAGAGAAAGGGAAGATCAGCTGTAATTAGAATGAGAGAAAAAAAAACACTACAGTGAGACAGAGAGGAGAAGTAAATAAAATATAAGATTAAATTTTAGGTTCTGATGAGGTGCTCAGTCAGTAAAGGCCCCCACCATGAACACAACTTTACACCTCTACCTGCACTGGGGTCAGAGGGGCACATTTTACACAGTTCTGAAAGGAGCAAAGGAGTGTGTGGAGGTCTCTTCTCCATAGACTGTCCCAAAATCACTGTGCAGGATCCTATCTTGGGAGGTGCAGTGAGTAGCACTGTCACCTGACAGCAAGAAGGTTCCGGGTTCAAATCCAGCCTGTGCCCTTCTGTCTTTGAGTTTGCAGCAAATGGTTTTTTTTTGTTTTCTTCACTTTATCTTTATCTTTTTCTGCAACATTTACACTTGATTTTCATGATTTATAAAATGTGTACACGGTCTTAAACACGAGATAAAGTAACGCTTACAGTACTGATGCTTCTTGTCTGTAACCTGCAAGAGAGCCTCCTGAATGGGAAGATGTAAATGCTGGCGTAGAAACTTAGAGGCTCAGAGAAACCCTCTTCACTTCAAGAGAACAGAGTGAACACTGAGCTCTAACCGTATGATACTCGTACTATCATAGTTAGTATTTACATTAATCAAACTATTAATTCTTTTATTTTCAGTTTCTCCAGTTTCCTCTTTTTTGATTGTCTATTTTCACCTGTACACAAAGCAGTGACATAGCTTATATTACAATCATAGAAATCATGCCATACATTCTTTCAGATCAATAGGGTCAGCATCTGTGTGATCAGTAGAGGTCATTTGTAAGAATCTTTTATTTTTAGCTTATGTTATGGAAACACCATATTATAGACCACCCAGACTATTTTTATTGAAAAAAACTGTAACAATCCATTGGGCACTGATGATTTTATTTGTGAGTTTGTGGATTCAATAAAATGTGCAAATGCTTCATTAAGAACTGTGGCCTGGTTTTGGTGTCTGTTAGAAATAGAACCTTATTGGTGTAGGGCATCAGGCAATAACCTGCATCTCGTCATCATCATCATCATCATCATCATAAAACCTTTATTTAAATCTCAAAAGATCATTGCCCATCATTTACAGTGATGTTCAGCTTAAACATACCAAACACAAACAAACATCTCGCACAAACCTACCAAACATCCCTGCTTTACCTGGGGAAACAGGTGGTGGCTGCTTGAGATTCACCTCTGATAGATGCTGCCAGAATTCCTCAATGTAAGAGATGATTGGCTGAGTCTCAGTATGAATAACTGTGCCACCATTTCTTTTAGATTTTTTTCTCACCACTCTTCGAGTGCTTTTTTTATTTTTTATTTTTAGCTTACTTGCTAGTTTTTGGGAGTTCAAGCTCAGTCTTTCCCAATTTCCTATATCCTGAATAGTGTCTTTGTAAAAATGCTCTACTCAGTTTTGGCAGTCTGAGAGGTGCATTGGTCTCGGCTGGTGGAGAGAGCACACACACCTGGGCTGCGTTACCTAATCAGCCCAGGTGCTTAAAGGTGTGCTGCTCTCCACAGTTCGGCACCGAGACTGGGAGCTAACACCGAGAGTGTGGGTATGATTTTCGTTTTGTATTATTTTGAGCACGAAAGAGAAAGGAAGGAATCCTCAGCTGGGAGGCTGGAGGAGCTGGACCTGGCCAGGAAGGCGGGTCAGCTACAGAGTGGGCGAACTGAGAAGTGGCTGCTCTGTTTTACTTTCTTTTGTCTTTTGTTATTTTAGCTTGTTGTTTTAGTTTATTGTTTTTGCCAGGAACCCGTGAGGTGGAATGATGAAGTGGGCCGTTTATTTTATTTAATGTTTGTGGGTGTGCGCTCTCTCTCTCCATGCGATAGACAACGGTGTTCCCCGGTACTGTCGCATCTTCCTGCCTGGTGTGTCACGCTTGGCGTGTGACATCAGTATATAGGCTACATCACAGGATTATATGGCCAGTGCTTAATACTGTGCAGAATTCAGGACCTCTCAGATTTGGACTGCCTGCAGTCCAGGAACCATTTCAATGGATCCAGTAACCTCCTGCTGTCTATTAATGCACAGGCACCTAGTGCTCTGCATTAATGCACGGGCACCTCCTGCTCTGCATTAATGCACAGACACCTCCTGCTCTGTATAAATGCACAGGCACCTCCTGCTCTGCATTAATGCACAGGGACCTCCTGCTCTGCATTAATGCATAGGCACCTCCTGCTGTCTATTAATGCACAGGCACCTCCTGCTCTGCATTAATGCATAGGCACCTCCTGCTGTCTATTAATGCACAGGCACCTCCTGCTATCTATTAATGCACAGGCACCTCCTGCTCTGCATTAATGCACAGGCACCTCCTGCTCAGCATTAATGCACGGGCACCTCCTGCTCTGTATAAATGCACAGGCACCTCCTGCTCTGCATTAATGCACAGGCACCTCCTGCTGTCTATTAATGCACAGGCACATCCTGCTCTGCATTAATGCACAGGCACATCCTGCTCTGCATTAATGCACAGGCACCTCCTGCTCTGCATTAATGCACAGACACCTCCTGCTCTGTATAAATGCACAGGCACCTCCTGCTCTGCATTAATGCACAGGCACCTCCTGCTCTGCATTAATGCACAGGCACCTCCTGCTGTCTATTAATGCACAAGCACCTCCTGCTCTGCATTAATGCACAGGCACCTCCTGCTCTGCATTAATGCACAGGCACCTCCTTCTATCTATTAAAGCACAGGCACCTCCTGCTCTGTATTAATACACAGGCACCTCCTGCTCTGCATTAATGCACAGGCACCTCCTGCTCTGTATTAATACACAGGCACCTCCTGCTCTGCATTAATGCACAGGCACCTCCTGCTCTGTATTAATACACAGGCACCTCCTGCTCGCTTAATGCACAGCAAAAAAAAAAAACGTTATTAAACACATTTATCACAATGAATAAAAATAATTAATAAAAAAAACAGAATTCCTGTGCTTGCTGATGGCTGCACTCTGGTTAAAAGTAAAGCAAACATTTGCAAGCTGGATCAGGAATAATTACACTTCCATTTGCTAGACGCTAGATAAACTAGCTTCCTGGCTCCTGTGAATGCTGCAGGAGACAGCCACGGAGACACTTAATCAGCCCAGTGCTAGCCAGGAACTGTGACTGGGATGGCTAGCGGCATTAGCCCCACAAGTTGGCTAGCTGGCGAGCCATATTATGTTCTTAATCGCAGGTGTGCTTAACAAGCTGGCGTTAGCTAATTAGCATGCTATGTGGCTAATGGCACAATCACTGGCTGAAAAATTAATAGAAAGTTAGGCGAACTTTTGCAGGCTGGATCAAAACAATCAAACTTTAAAGTTGGTAGTTGCCTGTTAGACCGAATGCCGTATTTGGAAATGCACAGAAAATGTCTCGTGTGCAGCTGTTTTTTTCCTCCTGACAAAAAAAAAATTCCTAACTCCAAAAGCCTGACCTCACAAAACATTTCAACACGCCAAAACTTGAACTCCATAACTTTATAGACTGAGAGCTGTGAACAGCAACACAGTCGTGCAGTGAGAGAGGCTGTGTGTTTCACAAGCTGCTGTAAGTCTGCACTTTCTCCACACTCCCTGATCTGCTCAGCCTGGTCTCAGTCCAACACCACACACCCTGTAGCTGTGGGAAGAACCAGAATGTCAATCCCACTCTCTCTGTCACGCAGTTTCAGAGAAAGAAAACGTAACTCTGTTTCTGTCACTGTGAGCAGTAAAATGGCTGAAGGTGGAGTTTCACTGGATCAGGATCAGTTCAGCTGTCCAATCTGTTTGGATCTACTGAAGGATCCGGTGGCTATTCACTGTGGACACAGTTTCTGTATGGGTTGTATTCAGGGCTGCTGGGATCAGGATGATCATACTGGTGTCTACAGCTGTCCCCATTGCAGAGAGACTTTCACCCCAAGGCCTGTTTTAAGAAAAAACACCATGCTGGCTGAAGTGGTGGAGAAACTTAAGAAGACAGGACTCCAAGCTGCTCCTCCTGCTCACTGTTACGCTGGACCTGGAGATGTAGAGTGTGATTCCTGCACTGGGAGAAAGCGCAAAGCTGTCAAGTCCTGTCTGATGTGTCTGGCCTCTTACTGTGACACTCACCTCAAACTTCACAATGCACTCCACCCAGGAAAGAGACATAAGCTGATCGATGCTTCTGAAAACCTGCAGGAGAAGATCTGCTCTCACCATGACAAACTGCTGGAGGTTTACTGCCAGACAGATCAGCAGTGTATCTGCTATCTGTGTACGATGGATAAACACAAAGGGCATAAAAAAGTTTCAGCTGCAGCAGCAAGGACTGAGAAACAGGTAAGCACTGAAACTCCTACACAAAACACTCAAAGCTTTTTTACAGTAATGATATACATCATTTTGACTTATACCTCCAATATGTAGGTTTATGACACATGTTTTATATACTTTGTTTAAAATATTTATGAAATGCATTTGAAATATTTTATATATTTTGAAAAATAATCGAACAGCACAGTTAATTCCAAGCAGAAGTACACAGTAATTAAGAAGTAAGAGCAGGAAGTGAACTCAAGTCAGCTCTCTGTGACAGCTCTGTTCACACCCCTCACCCCCCTATTCACTCCATGAACGGGAATCAACATGACTGGAGCAGCTAGTTCACTCACGTATTTTAGAAGCTTGAACTGTAAGGCCAGGGCACTTCAACACACTGACGTGCTATACAGACAACATCATAGAATTTGTTTAATTTGGAGTAATTCTTGTAATGTGATATGAAAAAAAAATTCTGTCCACAGAAGCAGCTGGGTGTAACACAGAGTAAATTCCAGCAGAGAATCCAGGAGAGAGAGAAGAAGCTGCAGGATCTGAGACAGGCTGTGCAGTCACTCAAGGTGGGTACTGACCAGAGGAGAAGACAAGAGCTACCTGCTGGAAGAGCCATTTCAGGGCTCAGTCAGGGCTCTCCTCCAGTCAGCCAGTGAGGAGCCCAGTGTTGGGTCACTTTCCAGCCCTGTGGGGCTCAATCCCACTGAGCCACACTGTGGGGAACAGGCTGTCTGGGGTCCCAGTAAGAGCTGAGTGAAAGGCCTAGTTAAAATGTACAGCCCTCCTCTCTCTGTGTCTCCTCACATGCTCTGCACAGGCAGCACTGGAGGACAGCGAGAGGATCTTTACTGAGCTGATCCACTCCATTGAGAGAAGGAGCTCTGAGGTGAAAGAGCTGATCAGAAATCAGGAGAATGTTGCGGAGAGTCAGGCTGAAGGACTCCTGGAGCGACTGGAGCAGGAGATTGCTGAGCTGAGGAGGAGAGACGCTGAGCTGGAGCAGTTTTCACACACAGAGGATCACATCCAGTTCCTCCAGGTAACATCACTGGCTCTCTGACAGTCTGCACCATGTACATTGTACATACATGGAAAAGTGTGTTCCTCATTTACAAAGAGCAATACAGGGTTAAATGTTATGCAAATTGGCATAATTGTGTGCCTGACATTGTAAAGTATCCAGCTATAAAATGGACAGCTAATTGGTCAAATACAAATTTTCACTCTTGCTTGTCTAACCACACAAACACCCATTCAAGTTTACTGGGCACAGCACAGCACCAAGTGTGTAATCAACACTGGTGTGGAGTTGAATCAGCCTCCTATATACCTAATAAATCAACACTAAAATAATTGATTGAAAAAGACGAACCCTGAACACAGGTACAGGTCTGAAAATACCCTTTTCGCACGTTCATCTCACTCCAGATTTTTTAATCCCAGTAATTTTCTGTGTTGAGACTGTTCTCTGTCTGTCTGTCTGTCTTTCTGCAGAGCTTTCAGTCTTTCTGTGTACCTCCTGGACCTGGAGACATACCCAGCATCACTGTCAGTCCACACGACTCTTTTGAGACTCTGAAGAAATCTTTCTCTGAACTGAAAGAGCAGCTGGAGGACATCTTCAAGGTGGAACTGGTCAAAATATCTAAATCAGGTATTTAAAAGCTTTATGGAGCAAAATAATTTTTTTCTAGTTTTTATTCCATCAAAAACAATGGTCACATACAGCAAAGTGATTATAATTATCTGTTAGACTCTACAGTACATACTGAGAATAGTTGAAATCCATCTCAATGTAGACCTTATCCTCAGACAGTCTCCATCCTGAAATTTCTCTTTGTCCCTCTCTATATATGCATATATCTTTCTTTTTGACATTTTCTCTCACTCTGTCTCTGCAGTGAAAGAAGTCTATACTGTAGAGCCCAGCACCAGAGAGGATTTCTTACAGTGTGAGTGCTCGCTCTGAAACTCAGCTGAGAAACACACACAGGAAGAGTGATCACTGCCATGCAAACACACACACACACACACTCACACACACACACAAAAACACACATGCACACGGACACACACACTCACACAAACACACACTCACGCACACGGACACACACACTCACACAAACACACACTCACGCACACACACACACACACACGCGCATACACACACATACTCATGCACACGGACACACACACTCATACAAACACACACACATACACACACACACACACTCACACGCACACACACACACACAAAAACACACACGCACACTCACACACACACAAAAACAGACATGCACACACACACTCACACCTATGCACACACACACACACTCTCTCACACACACACATGCACACACACACACACACACACTCTCTCACACAAACACATGCACACACACAGACACACTCTCTCACACACACACACACACACACACACACACACACACACACACACTCACACACTGATCAGCCTGGTTGCCTTTCATTACCTTGCAGGGTGGGGGAACCATTTTTTATTTCAGGAAAATACGGTCTGAAATGTTTCAGAAAATTCAAAACCAAGTGTGTGAGTTTCAGTGACATGTGTATGGAGATTAAACTAAAATCACGCTGTCTTGTATGAATGGAGAAAATAATTAATTACAAATGGACCCTAGGTGGACCTGTCCTCATAGTAATTCATAACCTTCTTATCCATCAGATTCCTGTCAGCTCACTCTGGACCCCAACACAGTGAATAAACACCTCGATCTGTCTGAGGGGAACAGACAGGTGACCCATGTGGCACAGATCCAGTCACATCCTGGTCATCCAGAGAGATTTGAGTGCTTGCAGAAAAATTCATATCCCCTGACATGGGATCGAAATACTGGATCATACATAGAATCCTATTCATCTTCAGGTTATAACAGCTATCAAATGAACGGGAATGAGAAGAAGTTACAAATGGAGAGATTAAAAATGTATGCCCAAGTGCTGTGCAGTGAGGGTCTGTCTGGACGCTGTTACTGGGAGGCTGAGTGGAGCAGGACTGGGGAGGTTTCTATAGCAGTGTCTTATAAAGAGATCAGCAGGAAAGGGCAGGGCGATGAGGGTATAATGGGAAATAATGACAAGTCCTGGAGTTTGCGCTTCTCTCCCTCCAGATACCAATTCTGGCACAATAATGTGGGCACTGGAATACGTGTTACCTCATCCTCCACAATAGGAGTATACCTGGATCACAGGGCAGGAACTCTGTCCTTCTACAGTGTCTCTGACACAATGACCCTCCTGCACAGAGTCCACACCACATTCACTCAGCCCCTCTATCCTGGGTTTTGGGTTTGGGGAGTTGGATCTTCAGTAAAACTGTGTGATCTGGAAAGAGAGAAAGGGAAGATCAGCTGTAATTAGAATGAGAGAAAAAAAAACACTACAGTGAGACAGAGAGGAGAAGTAAATAAAATATAAGATTAAATTTTAGGTTCTGATGAGGTGCTCAGTCAGTAAAGGCCCCCACCATGAACACAACTTTACACCTCTACCTGCACTGGGGTCAGAGGGGCACATTTTACACAGTTCTGAAAGAAGCAAAGGAGTGTGTGGAGGTCTCTTCTCCATAGACTGTCCCAAAATCACTGTGCAGGATCCTATCTTGGGAGGTGCAGTGAGTAGCACTGTCACCTGACAGCAAGAAGGTTCCGGGTTCAAATCCAGCCTGTGCCCTTCTGTCTTTGAGTTTGCAGCAAATGGTTTTTTTTTTGTTTTCTTCACTTTATCTTTATCTTTTTCTGCAACATTTACACTTGATTTTCATGATTTATAAAATGTGTACACGGTCTTAAACACGAGATAAAGTAACGCTTACAGTACTGATGCTTCTTGTCTGTAACCTGCAAGAGAGCCTCCTGAATGGGAAGATGTAAATGCTGGCGTAGAAACTTAGAGGCTCAGAGAAACCCTCTTCACTTCATGAGAACAGAGTGAACACTGAGCTCTAACCGTATGATACTCGTACTATCATAGTTAGTATTTACATTAATCAAACTATTAATTCTTTTATTTTCAGTTTCTCCAGTTTCCTCTTTTTTGATTGTCTATTTTCACCTGTACACAAAGCAGTGACATAGCTTATATTACAATCATAGAAATCATGCCATATATTCTTTCAGATCAATAGGGTCAGCATCTGTGTGATCAGTAGAGGTCATTTGTAAGAATCTTTTATTTTTAGCTTATGTTATGGAAACACCATATTATAGACCACCCAGACTATTTTTATTGAAAAAAACTGTGTAACAATCCATTGGGCACTGATGATTTTATTTGTGGGTTTGTGGATTCAATAAAATGTGCAAATGCTTCATTAAGAACTGTGGCCTGGTTTTGGTGTCTGTTAGAAATAGAACCTTATTGGTGTAGGGCATCAGGCAATAACCTGCATCTCGTCATCATCATCATCATCATCATCATAAAACCTTTATTTAAATCTCAAAAGATCATTGCCCATCATTTACAGTGATGTTCAGCTTAAACATACCAAACACAAACAAACATCTCGCACAAACCTACCAAACATCCCTGCTTTACCTGGGGAAACAGGTGGTGGCTGCTTGAGATTCACCTCTGATAGATGCTGCCAGAATTCCTCAATGTAAGAGATGATTGGCTGAGTCTCAGTATGAATAACTGTGCCACCATTTCTTTTAGATTTTTTTCTCACCACTCTTCGAGTGCTTTTTTTATTTTTTATTTTTAGCTTACTTGCTAGTTTTTGGGAGTTCAAGCTCAGTCTTTCCCAATTTCCTATATCCTGAATAGTGTCTTTGTAAAAATGCTCTACTCAGTTTTGGCAGTCTGAGAGGTGCATTGGTCTCGGCTGGTGGAGAGAGCACACACACCTGGGCTGCGTTACCTAATCAGCCCAGGTGCTTAAAGGTGTGCTGCTCTCCACAGTTCGGCACCGAGACTGGGAGCTAACACCGAGAGTGTGGGTATGATTTTCGTTTTGTATTATTTTGAGCACGAAAGAGAAAGGAAGGAATCCTCAGCTGGGAGGCTGGAGGAGCTGGACCTGGCCAGGAAGGCGGGTCAGCTACAGAGTGGGCGAACTGAGAAGTGGCTGCTCTGTTTTACTTTCTTTTGTCTTTTGTTATTTTAGCTTGTTGTTTTAGTTTATTGTTTTTGCCAGGAACCCGTGAGGTGGAATGATGAAGTGGGCCGTTTATTTTATTTAATGTTTGTGGGTGTGCGCTCTCTCTCTCTCCATGCGATAGACAACGGTGTTCCCCGGTACTGTCGCATCTTCCTGCCTGGTGTGTCACGCTTGGCGTGTGACATCAGTATATAGGCTACATCACAGGATTATATGGCCAGTGCTTAATACTGTGCAGAATTCAGGACCTCTCAGATTTGGACTGCCTGCAGTCCAGGAACCATTTCAATGGATCCAGTAACCTCCTGCTGTCTATTAATGCACAGGCACCTCCTGCTCTGTATAAATGCACAGGCACCTCCTGCTCTGCATTAATGCACAGACACCTCCTGCTCTGTATAAATGCACAGGCACCTCCTGCTCTGCATTAATGCACAGGGACCTCCTGCTCTGCATTAATGCATAGGCACCTCCTGCTGTCTATTAATGCACAGGCACCTCCTGCTCTGCATTAATGCATAGGCACCTCCTGCTGTCTATTAATGCACAGGCACCTCCTGCTATCTATTAATGCACAGGCACCTCCTGCTCTGCATTAATGCACAGGCACCTCCTGCTCAGCATTAATGCACGGGCACCTCCTGCTCTGTATAAATGCACAGGCACCTCCTGCTCTGCATTAATGCACAGGCACCTCCTGCTGTCTATTAATGCACAGGCACATCCTGCTCTGCATTAATGCACAGGCACATCCTGCTCTGCATTAATGCACAGGCACCTCCTGCTCTGCATTAATGCACAGACACCTCCTGCTCTGTATAAATGCACAGGCACCTCCTGCTCTGCATTAATGCACAGGCACCTCCTGCTCTGCATTAATGCACAGGCACCTCCTGCTGTCTATTAATGCACAAGCACCTCCTGCTCTGCATTAATGCACAGGCACCTCCTGCTCTGCATTAATGCACAGGCACCTCCTTCTATCTATTAAAGCACAGGCACCTCCTGCTCTGTATTAATACACAGGCACCTCCTGCTCTGCATTAATGCACAGGCACCTCCTGCTCTGTATTAATACACAGGCACCTCCTGCTCTGCATTAATGCACAGGCACCTCCTGCTCTGTATTAATACACAGGCACCTCCTGCTCGCTTAATGCACAGCAAAAAAAAAAAACGTTATTAAACACATTTATCACAATGAATAAAAATAATTAATAAAAAAAACAGAATTCCTGTGCTTGCTGATGGCTGCACTCTGGTTAAAAGTAAAGCAAACATTCGCAAGCTGGATCAGGAATAATTACACTTTGCTAAACGCTAGATAAGCTTCCTGGCTCCTGTGAATGCTGCAGGAGACAGCCACGGAGACAGTTAATCAGCCCAGTGCTAGCCAGGAACTGTGATTGGGGTGGCTAGCGGCATTAGCCCCACAAGTTGGCTAGCTGCCGAGCCATATTATGTTCTTAATCGCAGGTGTGCTTAACAAGCTGGCGTTAGCTAATTAGCATGCTATGTGGCTAATGGCACAATCACTGGCTGAAAAATTAATAGAAAGTTAGGCGAACTTTTGCAGGCTGGATCAAAACAATCAAACTTTAAAGTTGGTAGTTGCCTGTTAGACCGAATGCCGTATTTGGAAATGCACAGAAAATGTCTCGTGTGCAGCTGTTTTTTTCCTCCTGACAAAAAAAAAATTCCTAACTCCAAAAGCCTGACCTCACAAAACATTTCAACACGCCAAAACTTGAACTCCATAACTTTATAGACTGAGAGCTGTGAACAGCAACACAGTCGTGCAGTGAGAGAGGCTGTGTGTTTCACAAGCTGCTGTAAGTCTGCACTTTCTCCACACTCCCTGATCTGCTCAGCCTGGTCTCAGTCCAACACCACACACCCTGTAGCTGTGGGAAGAACCAGAATGTCAATCCCACTCTCTCTGTCACGCAGTTTCAGAGAAAGAAAACGTAACTCTGTTTCTGTCACTGTGAGCAGTAAAATGGCTGAAGGTGGAGTTTCACTGGATCAGGATCAGTTCAGCTGTCCAATCTGTTTGGATCTACTGAAGGATCCGGTGGCTATTCACTGTGGACACAGTTTCTGTATGGGTTGTATTCAGGGCTGCTGGGATCAGGATGATCATACTGGTGTCTACAGCTGTCCCCATTGCAGAGAGACTTTCACCCCAAGGCCTGTTTTAAGAAAAAACACCATGCTGGCTGAAGTGGTGGAGAAACTTAAGAAGACAGGACTCCAAGCTGCTCCTCCTGCTCACTGTTACGCTGGACCTGGAGATGTAGAGTGTGATTCCTGCACTGGGAGAAAGCGCAAAGCTGTCAAGTCCTGTCTGATGTGTCTGGCCTCTTACTGTGACACTCACCTCAAACTTCACAATGCACTCCACCCAGGAAAGAGACATAAGCTGATCGATGCTTCTGAAAACCTGCAGGAGAAGATCTGCTCTCACCATGACAAACTGCTGGAGGTTTACTGCCAGACAGATCAGCAGTGTATCTGCTATCTGTGTACGATGGATAAACACAAAGGGCATAAAAAAGTTTCAGCTGCAGCAGCAAGGACTGAGAAACAGGTAAGGACTGAAACTCTTACACAAAACACTCAAGCTTTTTTACAGTAATGATATACATCATTTTGACTTATACCTCCAATATGTAGGTTTATGACACATGTTTTATATACTTTGTTTAAAATATTTATGAAATGCATTTGAAATATTTTATATATTTTGAAAAATAATCGAACAGCACAGTTAATTCCAAGCAGAAGTACACAGTAATTAAGAAGTAAGAGCAGGAAGTGAACTCAAGTCAGCTCTCTGTGACAGCTCTGTTCACACCCCTCACCCCCCTATTCACTCCATGAATGGGAATCAACATGACTGGAGCAGCTAGTTCACTCACGTATTTTAGAAGCTTGAACTGTAAGGCCAGGGCACTTCAACACACTGACGTGCTATACAGACAACATCATAGAATTTGTTTAATTTGGAGTAATTCTTGTAATGTGATATGAAAAAAAAATTCTGTCCACAGAAGCAGCTGGGTGTAACACAGAGTAAATTCCAGCAGAGAATCCAGGAGAGAGAGAAGAAGCTGCAGGATCTGAGACAGGCTGTGCAGTCACTCAAGGTGGGTACTGACCAGAGGAGAAGACAAGAGCTACCTGCTGGAAGAGCCATTTCAGGGCTCAGTCAGGGCTCTCCTCCAGTCAGCCAGTGAGGAGCCCAGTGTTGGGTCACTTTCCAGCCCTGTGGGGCTCAATCCCACTGAGCCACACTGTGGGGAACAGGCTGTCTGGGGTCCCAGTAAGAGCTGAGTGAAAGGCCTAGTTAAAATGTACAGCCCTCCTCTCTCTGTGTCTCCTCACATGCTCTGCACAGGCAGCAATGGAGGACAGCGAGAGGATCTTTACTGAGCTGATCCACTCCATTGAGAGAAGGAGCTCTGAGGTGAAAGAGCTGATCAAAAATCAGGAGAATGTTGCGGAGAGTCAGGCTGAAGGACTCCTGGAGCGACTGGAGCAGGAGATTGCTGAGCTGAGGAGGAGAGACGCTGAGCTGGAGCAGTTTTCACACACAGAGGATCACATCCAGTTCCTCCAGGTAACATCACTGGCTCTCTGACAGTCTGCACCATGTACATTGTACATACATGGAAAAGTGTGTTCCTCATTTACAAAGAGCAATACAGGGTTAAATGTTATGCAAATTGGCATAATTGTGTGCCTGACATTGTAAAGTATCCAGCTATAAAATGGACAGCTAATTGGTCAAATACAAATTTTCACTCTTGCTTGTCTAACCACACAAACACCCATTCAAGTTTACTGGGCACAGCACAGCACCAAGTGTGTAATCAACACTGGTGTGGAGTTGAATCAGCCTCCTATATACCTAATAAATCAACACTAAAATAATTGATTGAAAAAGACGAACCCTGAACACAGGTACAGGTCTGAAAATACCCTTTTCGCACGTTCATCTCACTCCAGATTTTTTAATCCCAGTAATTTTCTGTGTTGAGACTGTTCTCTGTCTGTCTGTCTGTCTTTCTGCAGAGCTTTCAGTCTTTCTGTGTACCTCCTGGACCTGGAGACATACCCAGCATCACTGTCAGTCCACACGACTCTTTTGAGACTCTGAAGAAATCTTTCTCTGAACTGAAAGAGCAGCTGGAGGACATCTTCAAGGTGGAACTGGTCAAAATATCTAAATCAGGTATTTAAAAGCTTTATGGAGCAAAATAATTTTTTTCTAGTTTTTATTCCATCAAAAACAATGGTCACATACAGCAAAGTGATTATAATTATCTGTTAGACTCTACAGTACATACTGAGAATAGTTGAAATCCATCTCAATGTAGACCTTATCCTCAGACAGTCTCCATCCTGAAATTTCTCTTTGTCCCTCTCTATATATGCATATATCTTTCTTTTTGACATTTTCTCTCACTCTGTCTCTGCAGTGAAAGAAGTCTATACTGTAGAGCCCAGCACCAGAGAGGATTTCTTACAGTGTGAGTGCTCGCTCTGAAACTCAGCTGAGAAACACACACAGGAAGAGTGATCACTGCCATGCAAACACACACACACACACACTCACACACACACACAAAAACACACATGCACACGGACACACACACTCACACAAACACACACTCACGCACACGGACACACACACTCACACAAACACACACTCACGCACACACACACACACACACACGCGCATACACACACATACTCATGCACACGGACACACACACTCATACAAACACACACATACACACACACACACACTCACACGCACACACACACACACAAAAACACACACGCACACTCACACACACACAAAAACAGACATGCACACACACACTCACACCTATGCACACACACACACACTCTCTCACACACACACATGCACACACACACACACACACACACTCTCTCACACAAACACATGCACACACACAGACACACTCTCTCACACACACACACACACACACACACACACACACACACACACACACACTCACACACTGATCAGCCTGGTTGCCTTTCATTACCTTGCAGGGTGGGGGAACCATTTTTTATTTCAGGGAAATACGGTCTGAAATGTTTCAGAAAATTCAAAACCAAGTGTGTGAGTTTCAGTGACATGTGTATGGAGATTAAACTAAAATCACGCTGTCTTGTATGAATGGAGAAAATAATTAATTACAAATGGACCCTAGGTGGACCTGTCCTCATAGTAATTCATAACCTTCTTATCCATCAGATTCCTGTCAGCTCACTCTGGACCCCAACACAGTGAATAAACACCTCGATCTGTCTGAGGGGAACAGACAGGTGACCCATGTGGCACAGATCCAGTCACATCCTGGTCATCCAGAGAGATTTGAGTGCTTGCAGAAAAATTCATATCCCCTGACATGGGGTCGAAATACTGGATCATACATAGAATCCTATTCATCTTCAGGTTATAACAGCTATCAAATGAACGGGAATGAGAAGAAGTTACAAATGGAGAGATTAAAAATGTATGCCCAAGTGCTGTGCAGTGAGGGTCTGTCTGGACGCTGTTACTGGGAGGCTGAGTGGAGCAGGACTGGGGAGGTTTCTATAGCAGTGTCTTATAAAGAGATCAGCAGGAAAGGGCAGGGCGATGAGGGTATAATGGGAAATAATGACAAGTCCTGGAGTTTGCGCTTCTCTCCCTCCAGATACCAATTCTGGCACAATAATGTGGGCACTGGAATACGTGTTACCTCATCCTCCACAATAGGAGTATACCTGGATCACAGGGCAGGAACTCTGTCCTTCTACAGTGTCTCTGACACAATGACCCTCCTGCACAGAGTCCAGACCACATTCACTCAGCCCCTCTATCCTGGGTTTTGGGTTTGGGGAGTTGGATCTTCAGTAAAACTGTGTGATCTGGAAAGAGAGAAAGGGAAGATCAGCTGTAATTAGAATGAGAGAAAAAAAAACACTACAGTGAGACAGAGAGGAGAAGTAAATAAAATATAAGATTAAATTTTAGGTTCTGATGAGGTGCTCAGTCAGTAAAGGCCCCCACCATGAACACAACTTTACACCTCTACCTGCACTGGGGTCAGAGGGGCACATTTTACACAGTTCTGAAAGAAGCAAAGGAGTGTGTGGAGGTCTCTTCTCCATAGACTGTCCCAAAATCACTGTGCAGGATCCTATCTTGGGAGGTGCAGTGAGTAGCACTGTCACCTGACAGCAAGAAGGTTCCGGGTTCAAATCCAGCCTGTGCCCTTCTGTCTTTGAGTTTGCAGCAAATGGTTTTTTTTTGTTTTCTTCACTTTATCTTTATCTTTTCTGCAACATTTACACTTGATTTTCATGATTTATAAAATGTGTACACGGTCTTAAACACGAGATAAAGTAACGCTTACAGTACTGATGCTTCTTGTCTGTAACCTGCAAGAGAGCCTCCTGAATGGGAAGATGTAAATGCTGGCATAGAAACTTAAGAGACTCAGAGAAACCCTCTTCTCTTCCTGAGAACAGAGTGAACACTGAGCTCTAACCGTATGATACTCGTACAATCATAGTTAGTATTTACATTAATCAAACTATTAATTCTTTTATTTTCAGTTTCTCCAGTTTCTCCTTTTTTATCATTGTCTATTTTCACCTATACACAAAGCAGTGACATAGCTTATATTACAATCATAGAAATCATGCCATATATTCTTTCAGATCAATAGGGTCAGCATCTGTGTAATCAGTAGAGGTCACCTGTAAGAATCTTTTATTTTTTGCTTATGTTATGGAAACACCATATTATAGACCACCCAAACTATTTTTATTGAAAAAAACTGTGTAACAATCCATTGGGCGCTGGTGACTTTATTTGTGGGTTTGTGGATTCAATAAAATGTGCAAATGCTTCATTAAGAACTGTGGCCTGGTTTTGGTGTCTGTTAGAAATAGAACCTTATTGGTGTAGGGCATCAGGCAATAACCTGCATCTCGTCATCATCATCATCATCATCATCATCATCATAAAACCTTTATTTAAATCTCAAAAGATCATTGCCCATCATTTACAGTGATGTTCAGCTTAAACATACCAAACACAAACATAAACATCTCGCATAAACCTACCAAACATCCCTGCTTTACCTGGGGAAACAGGTGGTGGCTGCTTGAGATTCACCTCTGATAGATGTTGACAGAATTCCTCAATGTAAGAGATGATTGGCTGAGTCTCAGTATGAATAATTGTGCCGCCATTTCTTTTAGATTTTTTTCTCACCACTCTTTGAGTACTTTTTTTATTTTTTATTTTTAGCTTACTAGCTAGTTTTTGGGAGTTCAAGCTCAGCCTTTCCCAATTTCCTATATCCTGAATAGTGTCTTTGTGAAAATGCTCTACTCAGTTGTGGCAGTCTGAGAAGTGCATTGGTTTCGGCTGCACCGGGAGGTGGAGAGAGCACACACACCTGGGCTGCATTGGCTAATCAGCCCAGGTGCTTAAAGGTGTGCTGCTCTCCACAGTTCAGCGCCAAGACTGGGAGCTAACACCGAGAGCGCGGGTATGATTTTCGTTTTGTATTATTTTGAGCACGAAAGAGAACGGAAGGAATCCTCAGCTGGGATTCTGGAGGAGCTGGACCTGGCCAGGAAGGCGGGTCAGCTACAGAGTGGGCGAACTGAGAAGTGGCTGCTCTGTTTTACTTTCTTTTGTCTTTGTTATTTTAGCTTGTTGTTTTAGTTTATTGTTTTCGCCTGGAACCCGTGAGGTGGAATGATGAAGTGGTCCGTTTATTTTATTTAATGTTTGTGGGTGCGCGCTCTTTCTCCATAAACACATTTATCACAATGAATAAAAATAATTAATAAAAAAAATAGAATTCCTGGCCTTGCTGATGGCTGCACTCTGGTTAAAAGTAAAGCTGTTGCGTTCAGAGTAAGGACCCACACGCAGACCAGGGAAATCCAAGAAAACGTCGTCTTTAATCAGTGCGAAGTTCGAAGCCAGGTGATCAGAGAGAGTGCGGTACAGAATCGAGTTTCCAAAAGAAAAGTAAAAGACAGGCAAAAAGTCAAAAACCAGGAGATCAGAAATAGCGAAGGTACAAAGGGGCAGGCAAAAGAGAAGTCAAAGAAAAGCGAAGGTCGAACCAGATCAAACAAAACCAAAAGGGGCAGGCAAACTCGAAGTCGGGCAAAGGGGTGTCGCAAGAATCTCAATAAACAAAGGCTTACAAATAATCGGCACAATGAATATGATCAACGTTCTGACACGAAACAAGTGTAAAAGACTGACATTTATACACTGGGGAAGATAACAATCAAGGAGGGGTTAAGTGAGTGAGGGAGGAGTAACAAACAACATCCAGGTGAAGAACATTAGGAAAACTAATTCAATGACAGGGGACTGACAAAACGCGGACTGGAATCACATAGACAACAATGATAATAGACGGCCTGGGTGAAGCAGGTAAAACACGTGCAGAGAGAGAGAGGTGCCGTCAGAGCAAGAGACAGGTGCAGGCAATTGCAGAACTCAGCGTTAGAGCTGGCTAGAAAGAAAAGGGGCGGAGCTACAGCGCAGCATGGAAAAGGGGAGACTGGTTAATGTATTAGTATAGTGATCTAAACTATCAAAAACCCAAAACTAGTGTGTGTTAGTCCATTAGTAATATTCACATGTTAGTATATTAGTGAGGTTAGTACTTTACAATCTATAAGTTAGTAGGGATTAGTAGAAATTAGTAAAACTAGAAATCAGCAGGAAGAAAGTAAAGCGAGACTGGAAAGAAGGGGGGAAACCACGAAAACCCGGAACCACCCGAATAGTGAAATCACACAAGTACAGGGGAGTGAAGCAGCTCAGGGAACACAGACACAGAGACAGTACTGGGGAGACAAGTGACCGGAAATACAGACTACAACAAAAGCAAACATTTGCAAGCTGGATCAGGAATAATTACACTTCCATTTGCTAGACGCTAGATAAACTAGCTTCCTGGCTCCTGTGAATGCTGCAGGAGACAGCCACGGAGACAGTTAATCAGCCCAGTGCTAGCCAGGAACTGTGATTGGGGTGGCTAGCGGCATTAGCCCCGCAAGTTGGCTAGCTGGCGAGCCATATTATGTTCTTAATCGCAGGTGTGCTTAACACGCTAGCGTTAGCTAATTAGCATGCTATGTGGCTAATGGCACAATCAACGGCTGAAAAATGAATAGAAAGTTAGGCGAACTTTTGCAGGCTGGATCAAAACAATCACGCTTTTAAGTTGCTAGTTGCCAGTCAAAACTGCCTTCCAAGCACCGCCACTGCGCTTCGATGCGGAAATTAATTATTTTTTAGCGTTGCGGTAGGCTACCTCTTAAGACCCTCACCTGGTCACTTCCTGCTCTCTCGGTTTACGTAAGAAGCGCTGAGCATAACCTTGCTATTGTATCATGTCTTGCATTGCTACCCTGTAAAGTGTCTTTGTGACAGTTCTTTGTAAAAAGCTCTATACAAACAAAATTGAATTGAATATATAAAGTAAAATCCTTCGCATACGGTACATCATAGATATCTATTACTGTGAACTCAGTCCGACGTGTAGCCTGCGGTTACTTGGAAGGAAATAGATGCGTGTCCTAAACCGAATGCTGTATTTGGAAATGCACAGAAAATGTCTCGTGCGGACATGTTTTTTCCTCCTGAACTTGACCAGTGACATTGGTAAGATATTGCGAAGATTCGAGGGAAAACGTGTGCAATAAACAACAAAAAAAAAGGGCTTGTAATTTTTTTTGCGCGTTATAACACATTTGTATAATGCATTTCTCCACACAGCAGTAACCAGACTGTGAAATATTCTGTATTTCGTACTGAAAAGGATAATAATAATAAAAGGTATAAGTAGCAGTTTGCGAGTGACTGCAGTGCAGGTACAGTTCCCATTCTCTTTGTACTCTGGGTTGACTCCATCACCAGACCTACTGTCAGAAACAGGTACGACCAGACAGATCACTTCTTTCTCTCTACAATCCCTGATCTGCTCAGCCTGGCATCAGTCCAGCACCACACCTCCTGCGGCTGTGGGCAGAACCAGGAAGTCACTCCCACTCTCTCTTTCGTGCCCTCAGTTTCAGAAAAACGATACTTAACTCTGTCACTGTGAGCAGTACAATAGCAGAGGCCAGTATCTAGGTGGATTTGCTCAGAACCAAGTATCTCCTGCTCTTTCTCACACGGATTCAGATAAACTATTCTACATTCTGAACTAAAACTGATCTTCGTTAGTTGAGCAGTAAAATGGCACAGGCTGCAGGCAATCTGGATGAGGACCATTTGAGCTGTTCGATCTGTCTTGATCTGCTGAAGGATCCGGTGACTATTCCCTGTGGACACAGTTACTGTATGGGCTGTATTAAGGGCTACTGGGATCAGGATGATAATGCTGGTGTCTACTGCTGTCCCCAGTGCAGAGAGACCTTCACCCCAAGGCCTGTTTTAAGAAAAAACACCATGTTTGCTGAAGTGGTGGAGAAACTGAAGTCAAGACTACAAGCTGCTCCTCCTGCTCACTGTTACACTGGACCTGGAGATGTGGCGTGTGATGTCTGCACTGGGAGAAAGCGCAAATCCGCAATGTCCTGTCTGGTGTGTCTGGCCTCTTACTGCGAAACTCACCTGCAGCCTCACTATGAATCTCCTCCTCTTAAGAAGCACAAACTGGTCAAAGCCACTGGAAACCTGCAGGAGAAGATCTGCTCTCATCATGACAAACTGCTGGAGTTTTACTGTCGTACTGATCAGCAGTGTATTTGTTATTTGTGTACAATGGATGAACACAGAGGCCATAAAACAGTCTCAATTGCAACAGAAAGGACTAAGAAAGAGGTAAGAACTGAAACCCTTACACATAACACTCACTCTCTGTTACAATGATGACACACATCATCTTGGCTTATACTGTAACTACAAGAAAACATGACTTATTTAATTTATTTGATTTACAAAAAAAAAAGAAACTCAACTGTGTCTTGAATACGGAAATAAACATAGACAACATGGCTTGACCTTACAACGGGACAATGTCACACACACAGCTGGAGTGGTCACAGATGCACTTCGGGATGCAGGTGTACGGGCGCTGCCTTGGCCTTCCTACTCCCCTGATCCGAACCCAATAGAACACGTGTGGGATGTGCTGAATCGCAGCGTCAGAAGACACGATCCTCCAATTAATACCCAGCATCTGCGTGATGCACTTCTGCGGGAAGTGGGAAAACATCCCACAACAACAGACACAGTCACTTAGTGATTCTATGCAACAAAGATACCAAAAAGTAGTGGCTGCAAGAGATGGCCACACACATTATTTAAGTGTGACTGTGGTAAAATTTAAGAATTGTTACTGGTTTTCTAGTGTTTTACAGTCTTTTGCTTACTTGTTGTTCATTTACATTGTTTATGTTAATGATATTGTTTACATTCCTTAATCTTTGTTCATCATTAAATGAATGATCAAATATCACAAAGAGACTGTTGTGTTATTTTTTCCCTCTGTATATTTATGTAGAACATTTCGAAATGTTTTAATGCATTTTAAATAGTAGTAAAAAGGCAGATTTTCACCTTTGAAGTCTTCAATGTACTGAACAAAGCTGTGATTTCCAGGCCTGAAGTCCACAGTGATAAAGCTGTAAGAGCAGGAAGTGAAGCCAAGTCAGCTCTCTGTGACAGCTCTGTTCACACCCCTCACCCCCCTATTCATTTCTTGAATGGGAATCAACACAGCTGGAGCAGCTAGTTCACTCACACAGTTTAGAAGCTCTATCTATAAGGCCAGTACACGTCTACACCCTGACCTGCTATAGATCAAACATGATTGGTTGTCTTGTTCCATTTGGACTATGCAAATGTATGAAAAGACTATGAAAAGTTCATTGTAATATTATCTATTTATAGAAGCAGCTAGGGGTGACAAAGAGGAAATTCCAGCAGAGAATCCAGAAGAGAGAGAAGAAGCTTCAGGATCTGAGACAGGCTGTGCAGTCACTCAAGGTGGGTACTGACCAGAGGAGAAGACAGCAGCTGGCTGCTGGAAGAGCCATTTCAGGGCTCAGTCAGGGCTCTCCTCCAGTCAGCCAATGAGGAGCCCAGTGTTGGGTCACTTTCCAGCCCTGTGGGGCTCAATCCCACTAAGCCACACTGTGGGGAACAGGCTGTCTGGGGTCCCAGTAAGAGCTGAGTGAAAGGCCTAGTTAAAATGTACAGCCCCCCTCTCTCTGTGTCTCCTAACAGCGCTTTGCACAAGCAGCAGTGGAGGACAGCGAGAGGATCTTTACTGAGCTGATCGGCTCCATTGAGAGAAGATGCTCTGAGGTGAAAGAGCTGATCAGAGATCAGGAGAAGGCTGAGGTGAGTCGGGCTGAAGGACTCCTGGAGCGACTGGAGAAGGAGATTGCTGAGCTGAGGAGGAGAGACGCTGAGCTGGAGCAGCTTTCACACACAGAGGATCACATCCAGTTCCTCCAGGTAATATTACTGGCTCTCTGACAACCTGCACAATGTCCATTGTACATACATGGTGAGGTGTGATCCTCATTTACAAAGATCTGCTCCTGACAGCTGTACAGAAATCAGATTTGGGACGGTTCTCTGTCTGTCTGTCTGTCTGCAGAGCTGTCAGTCTCTCTGTGCCCCTCCTGGACCTGGAGACATACCCAGCATCGCTGTCAGTCCACACGTCTCTTTTGAGGCTCTGACGAAATCTGTCTCTGAACTGAAAGAGCGACTGGAGGATGTCTGCAAGGAGGAACTGGTAAAAATCTCTGAATCAGGTAGTTAGAGACTTTAAAGACTTCTTTTCCCATCAAAAATCATTGGTCAGATTCAGTGGCAAGAGTGGTTGTAAAATGCATTGACAGGGTGGCCATTTTGAAATATCAAACTTGGGCTTCCTTTTCAAATATAACGAACATACTTCATGCATCAATTTAAAACTAGCTAATGATCACACTACAACAAAATACACCTGTTGCCACCTTGACACTCTTCAAACTCTCAAAAGCTACAGGGGGCAGTGAGCAAACAATATTCCCCCCAAATCAGGATTACACCCTGGGAAGACATTTTTTCAAAGCCATCCATCCCTCTGTTTTCCCTTTTCTCTTCTGCGATCCAATTTTGTGTTTATGAGGCATTTTAATTCGCTTTATTCGTTTTTCACTAGATTACTAGCTGACCTTAAAATTTCAATGCCAAAACTAGCAGTTACATTGTTCAGCATCATCACATGATAAAACTTGACACTTGATATTGGACAACAACATGCACAGGCATATTTTCCCACAATCTTTGCATTTCAGAAAACAAGACAATGCTGCTGTCAAAGAAAGTACCACAAATAATTTCATTAATAATGTTTGCTATACATTGTGCACGTAAGTGACTTTCTAGGCTATTATAAAGCTTGAAAGGTGAGTAAGCATGAAGCTGATACATTTATTATATATATATATTATTTATAACTCAGCTTATATAAAGCAAATGACATTAACAATTTGCGTTTTGAGTTATTATCCTTTCTTGTGCCATATTTGCATTTGGCTGTGGAGAACCTGTGCAGGACGAAAATTAATTTATTATTATTATTGCCGGCTGTTTGCGTTGTTCATTTTCTGATTGGCCGGGCAAAATGGAAGCTAGGGTAGGCCATGCCCAACCCTGGACCCCTGTCTACTCTCCTGTGCAATAGAGTGAATATAATTATCATTTACACTGTAAATATGCAGAATATTTGAAATCCATCTCAGTGTTGACATTATCCTCAATCCTCATCGTTCATCAAATATCTCTCTCTGCCCCACTAAACACATACATATCTATTTGTGTCCTGTTCTCTCACTCTGTCCCTGCAGTGAAAGAAGTCCATGCTGTAGAGCCCAGGGCCAGAGAGGATTTCTTACAGTGTGAGTTCTCACTCTGAAACTCTCATCTGAGACACCCACACACACACACGCTTTTTCTCTGTGGGACAAATACTGTTTTTAAAAACTACTCTGAAACTAAACATTGACAATTACTGCTCTTTCCTAAAAAAGGCTATACTCCTTTTTAATATAACTTCTCGTTCTCCATCATGGTGAGTTTTTCCTTGGGAACAATCAGAAACACACAGGTGCACACGCATATGGAGATGATCAAACTTAAATCATGCTGTGTTGTATGTATGGAGAAAAGAATGGATTACAGACAGACCTCATATGACCTGTCCTCTTAGTAATTCATAACCTTCAATAAAGTTCAGTAAAAATATTGAATTTACTTTCTCTAAAACAAAAATGAATTCAGTAGAAAAACTAGAAGTATGAATTAACAAAAGAGTGAATTATCAACAAACCTATGATAGACCTGTCCTCATATTAAATCTTTACCTTCTCCTCCATCAGATTCTTCTCAGCTCACACTGGACCCCAACACAGCACACATAGTCCTCCGTCTGTCTGAGGGGAACAGGGAGGTGACCAATATGGGAGAGATCCATTCATATCCTGATCATCCAGAGAGATTTGAGTTCTGGGCCCAAGTGCTGTGCAGAGAGGGTCTGTCTGGATGCTGTTACTGGGAGGCTGAGTGGAGTGGGAATGATGGGGTTTCTATAGCAGTGTCATATAAAGAGATCAGCAGGAAAGGGCAGATTAATGACTGTGGTCTGGGTAATAACAAGTCCTGGGCTTTGCGCTGCTCTCCTTCCAGTTACTCTTTCTTACACAACAACAGGACCACTGAAATCCCTGTTCCCTCCTCCTCCAGAATTGGAGTGTACCTGGATCACAGGGCAGGAACTCTGTCCTTCTACAGCGTCTCTGACACAATGACCCTCCTGCACAGAGTCCAGACCACATTCACCCAGCCCCTCTATCCTGGGTTTAGGATTCGTACTGTCGGATCTTCTGTAAAACTGTGTGATTTGGGATGAGAGAGAGAGAAAAACGTTGTGGTGAGACAAGAAAGGAGAGGAGAGATGAGTATTGTTATTCCCCTGGAGAATAAGAACACAGTTCTGAACTTCGCTCAGTCATTTGCATTTTATGGACCAGCACCAACACAGGGGACATCCTCTGCTCTCAAATCAAGAAAGCCCAACAGAGGATCTTTGTCCTTCTGCGTCTGAGGAATTCCAATGTCTCAATTGTACCTCCGAGAATTTAAATAAAGGTTCTGACTGACTGACTGACAGTCTGTACTGGTCCAATCCTACCGGTCAGTCAGTGAAAGCGTCTACTCTTCACCCAGTCTGGTTCCCCTCCAACTCCAAAAGTGATTCTGATTCTGAGGCAAAAAAAACTAACAAAAAAACCCAAAACAATGTTTTATTGTTTAGTCGGTAAAGGTGCTCACCATGAGCACAACTTTACACCTCTACCAGCACTGGGGTCAGAGAGGCAAATTTTACACAGTTCTGAGAGAAACTGTAACTGACTGGAGTTCAAAAAACGTTTCTGTCACTATGAAAATGTTTTATAAAATATTTTGAAATATTTTTTACACTGTGCAAAAAAAGAATGATCAATGGGTGGCTGAAAAAATGAAATTGTCCTTATCAATCATGACTTTCAAACCTGCGTTATTTTGTGCATTTGTGCGTGTGTGTGTGTGTCTGGCAGTGTGCTTCAATCACCCCTCTAATATGAGTGGAGACATTATCTTTGGTAGCCTAAATGAAATCATGGCTTTATTTGTGTTGTGAAAAAATAACCGCATCAGATGGTAAGTTTATGTAGACCTCACGCTACAGCAAAGGCTGTTCCTTCCATGCAGCTCACATCTGCCCTCTGGTGGATATGGGGATAAATGTACCAGTAGGCTAGAAGAGAAATTGAAAGTGTTGAGACTGTTTTAGTTCTATTTCTCTCTTTTCCAGAGTCGCACAGAGCTTTCACGCGCTTGTTTTTTTGTGCCATGATGTCGTAAGTAATTTAGTTATGTTTTTCGCTGTAAAATCAAATACGTGTTCATTCGTTCAGTTGCTTTCACATTATTGTTATTCCAGACAAGACCGTTAACCTTTTCTCGCTTGTCCAGTTATGATACTAGCCTATATATAATTGCTAGACTACTTCAGAAAGTTATCTAACTAACAGGCTAACCAATGTAGTGTGCAGGAAAGGACAGAATTTCCTTAATTTTCATAAACTGAACTGTGCTGTATTAGTCTACCTCTGTTTGAAGGACGCTATTGCTGTGGCTTCGGAAATTACTATTTTCTACGTTTTGCCACCGATTATTACACGTGAAATGTGTCGATTGTTTATGTTCGCTACTGCCCGGCACCGCCTCCAAGCCGGGAACAAACATAAGCCTATCTAATCTTCCGGATTTTCTTTATTAGCCCGTTGTAATTGGCTCAAAACGTTTGATACAGTTATGTGAGGTATGCGGTAGTTCTGCGTAATTCAAATTGGTGATACAGTAAAAGCAAACTGGAAGTCACCTTCCGCACTTTTTGTCAGGGTAAAATAACAGGTTAATTCTAGTAATCGTCCCTTTTGTTTTTTCAGACTGCCGTAATTTTACTCTGCCATTCTACAATTCCACAAAAAGACCAGGAAGACTATGGACTAATTTATGGTGCATGGTTCGCATCTGGAGGGCACACTTCGCTGCTCGGCTAGCAGTAACTTCGAAGGAAAGCAAACGGTGGCTGTACCACTGCTAATTTAAATTTTCACGCAAGTCCGAGTTTTCGTTCTATTCTTGTCATTTTGCGATTAGCCTATAAGGAATTGACGATGAGAAAGTAATCAAACAGCAAATTGTTTACAACGTGTGCATGTTTTCTGCTGTTGTTGCCAGTTATATTGGAAATGTGAATGCATTCTGTCGCCTCGGATGTCAAGACATGAAAGTGAATGTTCGCATAAAAACATAATTAATGTGCTTGAGAGGATATATAAAACCGTTACAATCTGACTATTGGCCTGTTATATCCTATTTGTTGCATAACAACGGTCCAAGTTCAACTACCAACGACAGTTTTGCTTGACAACGGTAAAATATGCCCAGACGGCTGCAGAAGAATATTTCAATTCCAGGTGATTAAATCGATAAAAATCAATAAATACAAAAGTAACCATATATAGTCATTGTTGCTAACCCATTGTATATAAGTGGAATAAACCCCTCCGGGCTGTCCCGGTTATTAGAAAATAATGTAGGCTACTTCGGTGGTAGTATGGGGTTACAGAAGAAATCATAGGACAGATGGACGTCAGTGGGCTAATTTGCCTAATCTTCGCGCGACTTTAGACCGCGGTGGAAACGCAGACAACCATGGGCTGAAGGAACCTTTTAGTTCCTTGAAAAGTAGTTCCTGGGACTAAAAGTTCCGGGTACATTTGGTGGAAACGCGGCTTAAAAGTTAGAAAAATGTTGCAGAATGAATAAGAGCACGAGGGCGCGTGGACAGAGTATGACGTTTAAAAAAAAAAAAAAAAAAAATTTTTAAATAAGGGTTAATAATATTTGAATATATTTTGTTGTCCTGCTGAAATCAGGAAGTGTTGAGACGTTTTCTGTGTTTTAGTTCTATTTCTCTCTTTTACAGGGTCTCCCAGAGCTTCTACGCGCTTGTTTTTTGTGCTGTAATATGGTCAGTAATTTAGTTATGTTTTTCGCTGTAAAATCATATACGTGTTCATTCGTTCAGTTACTTTCACATTATTATTATCCCAGACAAGAATGTTAACTGTTAACAGAATTTCCTTAATTTTCATAAACTGAACTGTGCAGGAGGAGAGCGTGTGTCTGAGCATGAAATGACGTAGGAGAACCTGAGTTAAATTGTTTTCCCCGCGGCGCGCAGGAACTGCTGCCGTTGGCTATGCATGGCAAATTGTGGTCGCTCACTCACTCACGGACAACCTTTGAGGGACGCTTTGTGGGACGCATGCGCCAGATAAAATGTGTCTGCGGAAGTGAGTTGCGCCGTGGGTCTGGACGGTTACGTGCTTGTTATTATTAAGTCACGAATTATGACCAAATATCGCCCGAGCTGGATTCCAGAGTCCACGTATAAAACAAGCACCCTGGCTTAGTTTTGTAAATCGTAGGTTGGCTCCTGTAGTGAAATGCTTCGGATTAATGTGCAGTTTACAGCTGCAGCTGATGCTTAAACAGACATCAGGTCAAGATGCAACTGACCTAATTAAATAATTAAGAGCATGAATTTCAGCAACGCCCCCTTGGTGTGGGCACTCGGATAAAAAAGGTGCATGTTTACCCAGCAGAAACAAAAGCTCAGAGGTTGCTGATATATGATTAATTTTTAATGGCATTGAAGGAGAAAGTGACACACAGTCAGTTTGCTAGGCTTGAGAAGCATGGGCAGCAGTTGACCCACCATTTTCACCTGCTGTGTCATCAATTAGGTTAACAATGTTTGAACAGTTAATATAGACCCCATTAAGGTTTGTTCTCCCTTTCAAATGCAATAACCACTGCAAGTATGTTATTTCAGTCTCAGTTGCGGCTAAAGCGGTTGTCTATAATGCAGTTGTCTGTCTGATGCAGTTACCTGTGTGTGGCATATTATTTTGCGAACATGCTGATTAAATCTGAAGCAGTTTGTGGGGCAATATAGAGAAAAGGCCCAACATGGATGACTTCATCCCCCTGATGAATTATGGAAGCTGTAACACTAGACAGCCAGCAGGGGGCAGCGTGGTGGTGTGCCACTACGAAGTGTGGCTCCAGGCTTTAACACAGAGACGTCCTTTACATGCAGGTGTCCTCACCTGGAAGTTGTCGTGGGAGACGTAATGACTTATGTGGCCAACGCCTCTGGCGGACCCCTGCGAGTGTTCTACAGCACAGACAGGATGACTCTGGAGGAGATCGAGGTCGTCTACGGGATCAGTGCTGGCGGCTCCCTCTTCTCAGTGTCCACGGAAACCAGGATGCGAATGAAACGCGACACCCGCATCCGCTACATACGCATCCCGACCTGGGACTTCGGCAAGATCCTGGGTGAGGGAAACATCTACGTCACCGTGTGCGTGGAGTACTGCTCCAACTGCGGTGACTATGGGATGATCTCCGAGAACTTCTTCATCCCCAGCGACAGGTCCTTCATCGTCGCCAGAAACCACAACATCAAGTTCCAGAAGTATGCAGCCAACATTTGGGAGGACGAGGGCGGCTACAACCACTGGAAATAGCATTCCACAGGCCATAATCAAATGGTTTTATTTTAAATTTAAAGAAGTGTTTAAATAATTTAGAAACCTTTTGAGAAGGTTTCTTTGTTAAAAGACAAATAATTTACATTTAATTCCTGCTGCTGTTCTTGACGTCAGATCGTTTCTACAGTATTACACTGGTGCTACAGTATTACACTGGTGCTACGGTATTACACTGGTGTTACGGTATTACACTGGTGCTACAGTATTACACTGGTGCTACGGTATTACACTGGTGTTACGGTATTACACTGGTGCTACAGTATTACACTGGTGTTACGGTATTACACTGGTGCTACGGTATTACACTGGTGTTACGGTATTACACTGGTGCTACAGTATTACACTGGTGCTACGGTATTACACTGGTGCTACGGTATTACACTGGTGTTACGGTATTACACTGGTGTTACAGTATTACACTGGTGTTACAGTATTACACTGGTGTTACGGTATTACACTGGTGTTACGGTATTACACTGGTGCTACAGTATTACACTGGTGTTACGGTATTACACTGGTGTTACGGTATTACACTGGTTGACCGCTCCAGCCTGTTTCCTCGGCCTGAATCCACGGGATCGCTCCAGTCCTCTTCCTTTGCTCCATGGTCATGGACTGCTTCAGCCCTGTTCCTCCCCTGCCCATGCCTTGACGCTGTCTGGACCCCCAGATCCATCATCCGGCTCCTCTAAACTGCACTATTCTGAACTATACCATTTGGTCTTCTACTGATCCTGTTAGTTTTCACCTCAGCTGTAACTTGTTCAACCCATTTTATCTGCTGTCTGCTACTTTACACCAGGCTGGCCAGTGGAGGATGCTCTCTCCCAAATCATTACCTCAATTAATTACCTCAACACCGTTACATTGTTCATACTTGCGATGTTACAATATATCCATTGTTAAAATCAAGTGCATTACACTACATAGGTGTGTGTTCTTTTACAATGAAAAAAAATATATATACAACATCAATAAATATATGCAACTCAGCCTAAATCTCATTTTTTATTTTATTTTTATTTTTTTTTAGCAGACTGCATTGTGAGGCTCTGGGCTTCTTGCTGCTGACTCACTAGGGCAACAATTTTATTCTGTATATTGGTCATTACAGGTTCCATTCATATCTATACACAGGATTTGTCCATTGCATTCATTTAACAGATTTGGATATACAATGCACACAGACTTAAATAACATTACATTACATTACAGGTATTTCACACATGCACCTACGTTACATTTATTTGGCAGATGCTCTTCTTCAAAGCGATGTACAATAAGTGCATACCGAAGGTCACTGGAACAACTACAAAACACAGGTCCGATAAGGTACAATACTCATTTTGTGACAGTTATTCATTACCATGCACACATTGAGTCCAGTTCACACAGTAATGATTACTCTGACATATGCCAAGTCAAACCTAGGATGCATGACAAGCTAAAACATCAAGATAATGATACAAAGTACAATATTGTGCTGGATGGATAACATAGCATTACATAACATAAGGTAACATAACATAATGATGAGAACAGGCCATTCAACCCAACAATGCTCGCCATTTTCCTGACTAATTTAGTGCCCTGATTACCTACAGAGTAGGTAGCATCTAACACCAATTCAAGGCTGGTCTTGAAAATCCCCAGAGTTTCTGCCTCTACTGTGTGACCTGGCAGGCTGTTCCACACAGTGACCATCTCTCATCATTTTTTTTTGTTCTTGTTGGTTTTTGTGGAAAATAGCTCTGCAACTGTAACTTAAGAAATTGGCATTTTGGAGAGGCTGCGGGGTTCTGCATCCTGTTGGTACTGCTCAAGTATATCAAGGGATGCCACAGTCAAATATCAAATCTCAACTATACTGGTCTCAACTGTGGCTTCCACGTCCCACATTTTCCACTAACTTAAGATGGATCATGGAACAATATACTATATATATATATATTATACAATATATATATATTATTCCTGTTTTTGGTCGAGGCCTTTGATGCTCTTCTAATAGGAAAGTATTGCCATTAGTGGGTAGGACCATCCATCTGTACCTTATTTATGCGATGTGAATTCCATCCAGGACACAGTCCATGGCGCATGTCCAAACCGAATTTATGTAGCATACTGCTTGTATGGTTTCCAAGGTCACAATCATGGATCTGAATTATAGGTTCAGTTACTATTAGTCAATTCCAAATTAGAGTAAAAATAAAAAATCTGGGTTAATAACTTTTAACTACGAAAGGAAAAAAAATACTACTCATCTTGATCATTCCTCATCTCATCATGACAGTAATTTGCTTACGGATCATTTATATATTTTATGTCATAAGCAACAGGTCCTTCCATGGAGAAACCAAGGTAAAAAGAAACTTTCTCCATACTGCATCCACTGCGGACACCACCGAGGTAAACTGGACGTACTGGAATTTTGAGATTTCCAGGATAATGGACATAGATGGCTTCATTCTCTGTGATACCTGTCACACGCAGAAGCAGGCTTTCGGCTGTCGGTTCTTTCCATATTGTTCCACTCTGCCAGAGGTGGTGTGGGTTGGAGTGTTGTTCTCTATTCACGTGTTGGTCGAGCTTCCCTTTGTGAACAATCCTCTTCAGACCTCTGGACTTCCCCAGGTAGAAGTGAGCCATAGCACTTTTTGCATATAACAGGCGTGAGTACCTTCGGTGGAAGGATTTTTAAATTGATGAGACGTAAATGCAGATGTTTTTCGATGTTTTAATGTCTTCCATTGTGTTTTCTCTTCTTGGCCAAAGCAGCAACATTGGCAGGAAGTAGAGCTCTGTGCTTTTAGATTGGGTTCCTTCCTCTTGTAAAATATAATTCAAAAGTGTGATTAACTCCTCGTACTTCTTTACCACTTTAGAGCTTGGCTTAATGCAGTGGAGAACAATGTTTGCCAAGATAAAATTTGTGTTCATCAATGTTTTCTGTGTGGAATCCCTCTAAACACAAAAAGCGCCAAATTTAGAAAAATTTGCAGCTTGTTATAATGATGGGATTGTAATTGTGGTTGGAACGAAAACCAGCATAAAGTGGGGGGGGGGGGGGGGGGGGGGTGGGGGGTGGGGCTTCAGGAGTCTGGGAACACTGCTTGGTTCAGTCTCATATTAAATCTAAACCTTCTCCAACATCAGATTCCTGTCAGCTCACACTGGACCCCAACACAGTGAATCAACACCTTCTGTCTGAGGGGAACAGAGAGGTGACCCATGGGAATGAGATCCAGTCATATCCTGATCATCCAGAGAGATTTGACTACTGGTTCCAAGTGCTGTGCAGAGAGGGTCTGTCTGGACGCTGTTACTGAGAGACTGAGTGGAGTGGGGATGGGGAGATTTTTATAGCGGTCTCATATAAAGAGATTTGCAGGAAAAGAAGTGGTGAAGACTGTATAATGGGATATAATACAAATTATTGGTGTTTGCGCTGCTCTCCCTCCAGTCACTCTTTCCTTCCCTTCAGAAACTCTTTCTCTCCCTCCAGTCACTCTTTCCTTCCCTTCAGAAACTCTTTCTCTCCCTCCAGTCACTCTTTCCTTCCCTTCAGAAACTCTTTCTCTCCCTCCAGTCACTCTTTCCTTCCCTTCAGAAACTCTTTCTCTTCCTCCAGTTACTCTTTCCTTCCCTTCAGAAACTCTTTCTCTTCCTCCAGTTGCTCTTTCTGGCACAATAATGAGAGCACAGGTTTTTTTTTTATTTAGTTAATTTTTTACTTTTTGTACCCTGGCTTGAGTCCACCACCAAACCTCCTGCCAGAAAACAGGTACGACCAGACAGATCACATCTTTCTCTGTACAGTCCCAGCTCTGCTCAGCCTGGCCTCAGTTCAGCACCATACCTCGTGCAGCTATTGGTATAAACAAGAAGTCACTCTCACTCCCTCTGTCACACAGTTTCAGAAAAACGAAACTTAACTCTGTCGCTGTCAGTAAAATGAGCAGTAAAATAGCAGAGGGCAGTATCTAGGTGAGTCTGCTCAGAATCAGGAAATATCTTCTGCTAATTCTCACAGAGACTGAAAGGAACTACAGTACACTCTGAAATAAAACTATTTTGTCAATTTGTGCAGGAAAATGGCAGAGGTCAGTATCTCAGTGGATCAGGACCAGTTCAGCTGTACAATTTGTCTGGATCTACTGAAGGATCCGGTGGCTATTCACTGTGGACACAGTTTCTGTATGGGCTGTATTAAGGGCTGCTGGGATCAGGATGATCATACTGGTGTCTACAGCTGTCCCCAGTGCAGACAGATCTTCACCCCAAGACCTGATTTAAGAAAAAACACCATGCTGGCTGAAGTGGTGGAGAAACTGAAGAAGACAGGACTCCAAGCTGCTCCTCCTGCTCACTGTTACGCTGGACCTGGAGATGTGGCGTGTGATGTCTGTACTGGGAGAAAGCACAAAGCTGTCAAGTCCTGTCTGGTGTGTCTGGCCTCTTACTGTGTAACTCACCTCCAGCCTCACTATGAATCTCCTGCCTTTAAGAAGCACAAACTGGTCGAAGCCACTGGAAACCTGCAGGAGAAGATCTGCTCTCATCATGACAAACTGCTGGAGGTTTACTGTCGTACTGATCAGCAGTGTATCTGTTTTCTGTGTGTGATGGATCAACACAGAGGTCATAAAATAGTCTCCGCTACAGCAGAAAGGACTAAGAAACAGGTAAGGACTGAAACTCTGACACATAACACTTATATTCAATGGCTACAGTAAGTAGGTTTAAGACCTCTAACGCATTGAATTTGTTTAATATATTTATGAAGTACATTTTATTTTGAAAAAGTACTGAATGTACTGAACAAAGCAGTGATTTCCAGGTCTGATGTCCACAGTGATAAAGCAGTAAGAGCAGGAAGTGAACCCAAGTCAGCTCTCTGTGACAGCTCTGTTCACACCCCTTACCCCCCTATTCACTCCCTGAATGGGAATCAACACGGCTGGAGCAGCTAGTTCACTCACACAGTTTAGAAGCTTTACCTATAAGGCCAGTACATTTTACACACTGACCCATGGGTGTCATTAATTTTACGCATAATTACCGAGCGCTTGATTCAAAATGACTTATAATTTAACTGAGATGTTTACCAATTTACAACTCATTTTGACAGTTAGATAGAACTACTATGACCTTGCCTGTATACAATTTAGTGTCATATAATGTTGTGCTTTTTTTTTGTTTAGTTTTAAGCACGATGCTTGTCTTTAACAAAAGTGAACAAAATGCACAATAATGTGGGAAATCATTTTATCCCCAGATGCAGTTGGGAGTGACACAGTGTAAATTCCAGCAGAGCATCCAGGAGAGAGAGAAGGGGCTGCAGGATCTGAGACAGGCTGTGCAGTCACTCAAGGTGAGTACTGAGCAGAGGAGAAGACAACAGCTGGCTGCTGGAAGAGCCATTTCAGGGCTCTCCTCCAGTCAGCCAGTGAGGAGCCCAGTGTTGGGCCACTTTCCAGCCCTGTGGGGCTCAATCCCACTGAGCCACACAGTGGGGAACAGGCTGTCTGGGGTCCCAGTAAGAGCTGAGTGAAATGCCTAGTTAAAATGTACAGCCCTCCTCTCTCTGTGTCTCCTAACAGCACTCTGCACAGGCAGCAGTGAAGGACAGCGAGAGGATCTTTACTGAGCTGATCAGCTCCATTGAGAAAAGGCACTCTGAGGAGAATGAGCTGATCAGAGATCAGGAGAAGGCTGAAGTGAGTCGGGCTGAAGGACTCCTGGAGCGACTGGAGCAGGAAATTGCTGAGCTGAGGAGGAGAGATGCTGAGCTGGAGCAGCTTTCACACACAGAGGATCACATCCAGTTCCTCCAGGTAACATCACTGGCTCTCTGACAGTCTGCACTATGTACATTGTACAAACATGATGAGGTATATTCCTCATTTACAAAGATGACATTTTCACAGGAATCTGATTTGAGACTGTTCTTTGTCTGTCTGTCTGTCTGCAGAACTGTCAGTCTCTCTCTGTCCCTCCTGGACCTGGAGACTTACCCAGCATCACTGGCAGTCCACACATCTCTTTTGAGGCTGTGAGGAAATCTGTCTCTGAACTGAAAGAGCGACTGGAGCACATCAGCAACCTGAAACTGATCAAAATCTCCGAATCAGGTGGTTTAATACTTTAAGGAGCAAATACATTTTTCCAGTTTGTATTCCATACAAAACCCATGTCAAAATAGATCCCCAACCATGTCCCCTCGGTTCCTGCTCCGTGTCTTATCTTCAGGCTGTGCTGGCTGAGGCCTCTGAAGCCTCCTATGGCTGAGGACGGCCTATTGGTGAATTAAATGTCTGACATACATGTGTATCATTTAGATTTGTCTGTTTCTCTCTCTCTGTCCCTGCAGTGAAAAAAGTCTATATTCTACAGCCCAGGACCAGAGAGGATTTCTTACAGTGTGAGTGTTTGCAATGTAGCATAATATCAAAATGAGAATTTTATTCTTTATGGCATGCAGAGCTATTTTTAACATAAATATGTCTGAAGAGGGTAAATAATCCCTCTAAACACAAAAAGCACCTAATTAAGAAAAATGTGCAGCTTGTTAAAATGATGGGATTGCGACTGTGGTTGGAACGAAAACCAGCATAAAGTGGGGGGGGGGGGGGGGGGGGGGGGGGGCTCCAGGAGTTTGGGAACACTGCTTGGTCCAGTCTCATATTAAATCTAAACCTTCTCCAACATCAGATTCCTGTCAGCTCACACTGGACCCCAACACAGTGAATCAACACCTCCGTCTGTCTGAGGGGAACAGAGAGGTGACCCATGGGAATGAGATCCAGTCATATCCTGATCATCCAGAGAGATTTGACTACTGGTTCCAAGTGCTGTGCAGAGAGGGTCTGTCTGGACGCTGTTACTGGGAGGCTGAGTGGAGTGGGTATGAGCTAGAAATAGTAGTGTCATATAAAGATATCAGCAGGAAAGGGGATGATTATGTCTGTAATTCGGGATGTAATGATAAGTCTTGGAGTTTGCGCTGCTCTCGCTCCAGTTACTCTTTCTGGCACAATTATAAGAGCACTAAAATCCCTGTTCCCCCCTCCTCCAGAATAGGAGTGTACCTGGATCACTGGGCAGGAACTCTGTCCTTCTACAGCGTCTCTGACACAATGACCCTCCTGCACAGAGTCCAGACCACATTCACTCAGCCCCTCTATCCTGGGTTTTGGGTTGATGTTGGATCTTCAGTAAAACTGTGTGATCAAAGTGAATAAAATGTAAAAGATGAAATTTGAGGGTCTAGTGAGGGACTCGGACACCTCTACCAGCACTGGGGTCAGAGGGGCACATTTTACACAGTTCTACACCTCTACCAGCACTGGGGTCAGAGGGGCACATTTTACACAGTTCTACACCTCTACCAGCACTGGGGTCAGAGGGGCACATTTTACACAGTTCTACACCTCTACCAGCACTGGGGTCAGAGGGGCACATTTTACACAGTTCTACACCTCTACCAGCACTGGGGTCAGAGAGGCACATTTTACACAGTTCTGAGAGAAGCCAAGGAGTGTGTGGAGGTCTCTTCTCCATAGACTGTCCCAAAATCACTGTGCAGGGTCTTATCCACAGGTACTATGGGACAAAGGCAGAAAGGAGGGGGGGGGGGGGATCATAAATGTACAACGTGTGGAGTTAGCAGAGCGCATTTATATATTTTTTTTTCTGTGCATTAACGGCTTCATATTTCTCTGCAGATGTAATGTCTGTGTTCATTTTGATAAGCGTTTACAGTGCTCTTGATTTCCATGTGAGTTATGAAATGTGCACAAGCTTTTAAACATGTGATAACGTAAGTCTGTAACCTGCAAAACAGCCAAGATAGCAAGATATAAATGCTAGCGTAGAAACTTAGAGGCTTAGGGTGAAATCCTTCTTACTTCAAGAGCAATCAGAGTGACCACTGAGCTCTAATCAGTTATTATACATACACTATCATAGTTCAGGTGTTTTCATTTATCAAACTTAGGGTTTTTAATCTATGTATTTCTCATTTTTATTTCTCCTTTGTTTAAGATCATTTATTTTCTCCTATACAGTGAGTCATAACAGCTTATATCATAAACAGAGAAATCATATCATGTATTCTTTTTTTTTGGGAAATAGGGTCATGTGATCATCTTTGTATTTGGCACAGATGTTGGCACTTGAATGAATCTTTTATTTTTAATTTATATGCTGAAAACACCACATTGTACACCTGCAAAACATTATTCTAATTGAAAAGAACTGTATGACGATCGATTGGGGTGCTGACAATTTTTTTTATTATGTAACGTTTTTTTGGATTCAATAAAATTTGCTAATGCTTTCAGGATTGTTGTCTGGATTTTGCGTCTGGTTAGAAACAGAACCTTATTTCTGAAGGCTATCGGGTAATAACCTGTACCTCACATAAACCAGCCAAATAGATTAGTCAGAATAAGGTCGGAAACATAACCTATGTCAGTACGCGAATGCAGCTCGAATCGAGCTACGCAAAGTCTGTTTCACGCGTCGCTGCGTTCTAAAATGCGTCACCTGAAATTCTTGACGCAACGCGAGCTGCAGTTTCTAGCGTCGCAGCGAGGGGGCGCTATAGCAGGTAACAACAGGATGAAGTCTTCTTTCATTTGTGTTTTTTTCCGCTCAGTCTTTTGCAGCTGGATCGCCCCCTTGAGGACTCGGGGTTTATTACCTCCACAGGGACATAAGAGCGCATGCTGAGTTTGAGTATGTGCAGCTGAGCCGTGCGTTAGCAGTGTGTGGGCCTGGCGTTGTCATTTGCCGTTCGCGTACTTGCGTAGGGAATGTTTCCGGCCCAAGAGTAGGGAGAGGTGGGCTGAAAACCTTTTGTGCCTCCTCTTAGCCTGCTTCGCTGGCCTTCCTGCCTCGTTCGCGGTAGCACTCCTGGAGGAAATTCAGCGATATTCGCTGCACTGGGCCCAGGAGCGTCCCGCGGCTGCACTGGGCCCAGGCACATCCCCCGGCTGCAGTGGGCCCAGGAGCGTCCCGCGGCTGCACTGGGCCCAGGAGCGTCCCCCTGCTGCACTGGGCCCAGGAGCGTCCCCCTGCTGCAGTGGGTCCAGGCACATCCCGCGGCTGCAATGGCTGCTCCCATGTAGAGTCTTGTGCCATTGTTAGGCTGGTCTAACTAATCTCTCTCTCCGTCTCCGTATTTTCGAACAGCACGCTAAAGAACGCATAAACAGAGAGTCTGACTGAGAACGAACGCCTGAGTCAGTCCAGACTGAGAGCTGTGAGCAGCCGTGCAGTGAGAGAGACTGAGTGTTTTACGAGCTGCTGAAAGTCTGCTCTCTCTCTACACTCCCTGATCTGCTCAGCCTGGCCTCAGAACAAAACACCACGCCTCCAGCAGCTGTGGGCTGAACCAGGAAGTCACTCCCACTCTCTCTGTCACGCAGTTTCAGGGAAATGAAAACTTAACTCAGTCTCTGTCAGTGTGAGCAGTAAAATGGCTGAAGGTGGAGGTTTACTGGATCAGGACCAGTTCAGCTGTGCAATCTGTCTGGATCTACTGAAGGATCCGGTGACTACTGCCTGTGGACACAGTTTCTGTTTGGGCTGTATTAAGGGCTGCTGGGATCAGGATGATCATACTGGTGTTTACAGCTGTCCCCAGTGCAGAGAGACTTTCACCCCAAGGCCTGTTTTAAGAAAAAGCACTATGCTGGCTGAAGTGGTGGAGAAACTGGAGAAGACAGGACTCCAAGCTGCTCCTCCTGCTCACTGTTACGCTGGACCTGGAGATGTGGCGTGTGATGTCTGCACTGGGAGAAAGCGCAAAGCTGTCAAGTCCTGTCTGGTGTGTCTGGCCTCTTACTGTGAAACTCATCTCCAGCCTCACTATGAATCTCCTCCTCTTAAGAAGCACAAACTGGTCAAAGCCACTGGAAACCTGCAGGAGAAGATCTGCTCTCATCATGACAAACTGCTGGAGGTTTACTGTCGTACTGATCAGCAGTGTATCTGTTATCTGTGTACGATGGATGAACACAGAGGCCATGATACAGTCTCAGCTGCAGCAGAAAAGACTGAGAAACAGGTAAGCACTGGAGCTCATAAACATGACACTCATGCTTTGTTACAGTAAAGGCAGAAATCATTTTAGATTATAACTACGGTATGTAAAATTAAGATATATATATATATAAAGTAAAGTTGAATACATTTGAAAAAATAATTTTAAAAGGCAGTGATTTCAGGTCTGAAGTCCACGTGATAAAGCAATAAGAGCAGGAAGTGAACCCAAGTCAGCTCTCTGTGACAGCTCTGTTCACACCCCTCACCCCCCTATTCACTCCCTGAATGGGAATCAACATGGCTGGAGCAGCTAGTTCACTCACACAGTGTAGAAGCTTTACATAAAAGACCAGTTCACTTTTACAAACTGATCTGCAGAATTTCAAATAAGATGACGCTTATTTATTATATTTAGTGTTAAACATAGTGATATTATTTAACAAATGTGAATGCATTGTACTATAATATAATTGAAAAAAATACTTGATCAACAGAAGCAGTTGGGGGCGATACAGAGTAAATTCCAGCAGAGAATTCAAGAGAGAGAGAAGGAGCTGCAGGACCTGAGACAGACTGTGCAGTCAATCAAGGTGGGTACTGACCAGAGGAGAAGACATCAGCTGGCTACTGGAACAGCGATTTCAGGGATCAGTCAGGGCTCTCCTCCAGTCAGCCAGTGAGGAGCTCAGTGTTGGGCCACTTTCCAGCCCTGTGAGGCTCAATCCCATTGAGCCACACAGTGGGGAACAAGCTGTCTGGTGCACCAGTAAGAGCTGAATGAAAGGCCTAGTTAAAATGTACAGCCCTCCTCTCTCTGTGTCTCCTAACAGCGCTCTGCGCAGGCAGCAATGGAGGACAGTGAGAGGATCTTTACTGAGCTGATCCGCTCCATTGAGAGAAGGCGCTCTGAGGTGAAAGAGCTGATCAGAGATCAGGAGAAGGCTGCAGTGAGTCGGACTGAAGGACTCCTGGAGCGACTGGAGCAGGAGATTGCTGAGCTGAGGAGGAGAGACGCTGAGCTGGAGCAGCTTTCACACACAGAGGATCACATCCATTTCCTCCAGGTAACATCACTGGCTCTCTGACAGTCTGCACTATGTACATTGTACATACATGGTGAGGGGTGTTCCTCATTTAGAAAGATCTGTTACTGAAATCTACACAAGAATCTGAGTTGAGACTGTTCTCTGTCTGTCTGTCCGTCTGTCTACAGAGCTGTCAGTCTCTCTGTGTCCCTCCTGGACCTGGAGACTTGCCCAGCATCACTGTCAGTCCACACATCTCTTTTGAGGCTGTGAGAAAATCTGTTTCTGAACTAAAAGAGCAACTGGAGGACTTCTGCAAGGTGGAACTGGTCAAAATTTCTGAATCAGGTTGTTAAAACTTTTAACCCTTAACCAATGATACATTGGAGCAAATATATGGAGTATAATATTCTAAATCCATGTGTCGACATCATCCTTAAATCTCCCCCTGCATATATATATATTTATTTTTTTGTCCTTTTCTCTCACTCTGTTCCTGCAGTGAAAGAAGTCCATGCTGTAGAGCCCAGGACCAGAGAGGATTTCTTACAGTGTGAGTGCTCGCTCTGAATCTCTCATCTGAGACACACACACACACACACACACACACACACTAGTCTGCTTGCCATTCTACATCTTGCAAGTGGGGGGTGGGGGGGGGGGAGAAGCTAAATCCAAATTTTATTTGAGGAAAATATGTCCTGGGATTTTCCAGAGCCATCAAACAGAAAATTCAAAATCAAATTTGTGACTGCCTGGATGGCAATATACACATATATATATTTTTAGGACTTTTTTTAGGACTTTAGATTACAGCTGGATTCAAACCGCCAATGTCACTGAGCCCCATGAGCTCATGTATCGTCCTCTACGAGCTACACCCCAAGTAGCGCACCCCGTAAAGTGCACATATTTACAATTTTCTGCCATGAATTTCCTGCCAAAGCTCTACTGCCGTGGCCAGGATAAAAAAACAGGGCCGTCAGACTGACCTTAGTGTCCTGATGGACGGTGGGTTTATGGGAAACTGCAAACCACCACTGCAGATTTGGTCATTAAAGGTACTGGAACTGTGACAACTGAGAACACGGTTAAGCAGTAACTTAGCAGGCAGGCCAGTGTTAATTACTGAGAGCCAAAAACTACTGCCTGAGCTTATTTCATTATTTATTTAAACACACACACACTCACACACACACACACCATCCTCTCTCTATGAGAAACAATAATATACTGTATCATAGGTAGACTTTAGATAGACCTGTCCTCATATTAAATCTTTACCTTCTCCTCCATCAGATTCCTGTCAGCTCACACTGGACCCCAACACAGCGCATAAACGCCTCCGTCTGTCTGAGGGGAATAGAGGGGTGACCCATGTGAGAGAGAGCCAGTCATATCCTGCTCATCCAGAGAGATTTGAGCGCTCGCCCCAAGTGCTGTGCAGAGAGGGTCTGTCTGGACACTGTTACTGGGAGACTGAGTGGAGTGGGGATAGGGTTTTTATAGCGGTCTCATATAAAGAGATCAGCAGGAAAGGGGGGGGTGATGACTCTGCTCTGGGATGGAATAACAAGTCCTGGAGTTTGGACAGCTCTTCCGCTAGTTACGCTTTCTGGCACAATGATGAGCGCACTGAAATCCCTGCTCCCCGCTCCTCCAGAATAGGAGTGCACCTGGATCACAGGGCAGGAACTCTGTCCTTCTACAGCATCTCTGACACAATGACCCTCCTGCACAGAGTCCAGACCACATTCACTCAGCCCCTCTACCCTGGGTTTTGGGTTCAGGTTGGATCTTGTGTTAAACTGTGTGATCTGGGATGGGAGAGAGGGAAGATCAGTTGTAATCAGAATGAGAGAGAAATACTGCAGTGAGGTAGAGACGAGAAATAAATAAAATATAAATGATTAAATATGAGGGTCTGTTGAGGGGCTCGAACATTGGGAAAATTAATTTAACAGCAGGCGCAACATTTTTTAAAAGTGTTTTTTTAGAGAATTTTTTATTTGAACATCAGGTAAAATAAGAAAAATAAAAACATAACTGGAAGAGACTTCAACGTCATTCCTCCAAACTCGTCCTGACATAATCGACAGTCCCAGATATTCCACTGGACTGCAGGAGGATGTGACACCAAGTGGACAGGTCCACAAACACTACTGCCCATTCCAAAGAAAAAAATCTGAAAATCTGGGTTCAAAAACTGAAGAGAGGTAAAGCTGGAATAAGACGGTAAATATGTGGGTTTAGAAAATAGGATCCTCTGCTTTCATTTCTGCTTCTTCCACACGGGAATTTTATAAATGCTTTGTAATGATCACACTGTTTGTAGAAAGTCCTTCTGTAGTTTATGTTCAGGTGTCCTTCGTACCAATGTGACGCTGGCCTGCCTTAAAATAGGACGGGTTATTGTCATGTCTTTAAGAAGCTGATTTCAGTACAGAGTAGAAGTGCTATGATTCAAGTAAGTTATAAATGTATCATGTATGTTTTGTTGGGCGTTGTTCTGTAAGACTTTTCGACCTTCAATAAAAACTCCTTTACAAACCCTGCACAGTCCAGACCACATTCTCTGAGGGGAGAGAGAGAAATTTATCATTCGTTCTCAGAGTCTCTCTACCCTGGCTTTTTAGCGAGGTAAGAAACGTATGTTTTATTTTCTCCCCTCTTACTTAAATTTGTGGGACAGCTCGGTGGCAGAGGTGTGAAGAGAAATGTTTATTTTGTGGAGGGGACTAGAGGAAGGAAGAGAAGCTTAAAACAGGCACAGGGCTTGGGGGGGGGGGGCGTTGGGGGAGGGCGGAATGAAAAGCAGGGCTTTGGCCTCTGTGAGTCTCCCGTCATATTCTTCCCCTCATACAGGAAGTACCTCATCTCCGCACTCTCTCATGCCGGAAGTGCCTCACCTCTGCACCCTCTCATACAGGAAGTACCTCACCTCCGCACCCCCTCATACAGGAAGTGCCTCACCTCCGCACCCTCTCATACAGGAAGTACCTTACCTCCGCACCCCCTCATACAGGAAGTGCCTCACCACCACACCCCCTCATACAGGAAGTGCCTCACCTCCGAACCCCCTCATACAGGAAGTACCTCACCTCCGCACCCTCTCATACAGGAAGTACCTTACCTCCGCACCCCCTCATACAGGAAGTGCCTCACCACCACACCCTCTCATACAGGAAGTACCTCACCTCCGCACCCCCTCATACAGGAAGTGCCTCACCTCCGCACCCTCTCATACAGGAAGTGCCTCACCTCCGCACCCTCTCATACAGGAAGTGCCTCACCACCGCTCCCCTGCAGCCGAAGTGTGTAGGTAATGACACGAGAACGTGCCTAAATGTGTTCGTGCCGCACCAGAACACGGCCGCCATCTTCAGTCTCACACCAGAGAACGCACAGGACCGCTTACACTCTTACTGCTGCTCAGGAGGGTCATAAGCGCTCCCACGCCCGCCTGTCCTATTGCTACTTCGTCTTCTTGTCCTGCTCGGTATCCCTAAAGGCTGCTTCATACTTTCCGCATTCTGCGTCCGCGGACAGCTGCGGGCTTGTACCGGTCGCGCGGACGAGCACGCGTTTCCACTCATACTGCAGCTGAGGGTCCGCGTTCCACGCATTTCCCGAACAAGCATCCATTTTGTTATTCGCGTGGTCACAGATTTTGGGCTGCGCGCATACGCTCGCGGACGACGACATTCACGTCACGCGGACCTAAGCGGACCCTCGCGGACACGCGGACGCGGAAAGCATGAAGCGGCCTGAAGAACAACGGCGTGCGGCTCTTGCAGTGACACAGTTTCACCACCAGAGGGACCAAAGCAGCTGCAGCCACTGAGCACGCCGGGGCCCCATTGGCTCCAGTTTTAATGGTTCTGCTCGGGAGGGGAGGAACTGGACAGGACACAGCGAGCCTTTCCACAGAGCTCAGCTCTTTATTGGTAACCGTCATCAAATGGTTTCATTTTAAATTGTAGAATGGTGTAAATGTTTTAGAAACTTTTGAGAGGTTTTCTTCCTTAAAAAACAAATAAATTCAATTTAATTCATGCTGTTGTTATTGATGTCATATCCCTGCATTACATTGCATTTTATTTGGCAGACACTTTTATCCAAAGCAACGTGCAATAAGTGAATCCCGGGGAGTTGATAGAACAAATTGAGAACACAGGTCTGATAAGGTGCAATTCTCATGAAGTCAGTTATCCATAGTCGCAAACATCAAGTCTAGTTTGCACAGTAAATATAGGCCAAGTCAGTAAAGTTATGGCAAGTCATAAACTAGAGGTGAGGCATGATTACAAGAGACATGTTAAAGAGCCACATCAAGACAAACATATAAGTTCAACACACAATTGCTAGATGAAGATACAAGTGCAATGTGAAAGTGCTAGAAGAATCCAGATACAAACGATACGTGAGTGATTCTGGATTGGGGGCAAACCTGCGAAGAAGTAGAGTCAGAGTTGGCCAAGGGAGAGTCTGAAGAGATGTGTGTTCAGACCGTGGCGTCCTCTTAGCCTGCCTCACAGTAGCACTCCCGGAGGAAAGTCAGCGATATTCGCCGCACTGGGCCCAGGACCGTCCCGCGGCTGCACTGGGCCCAGGACCGTCCCACAGGTGCACTGGGCCCAGGAGCGTCCCGCGGCTGCAGTGGCTGCTCCCATGTAGAGTCTTGTGCCATTGTTAGGCTGGTCTAACTAATCTCTCTCTCCGTCTCCGTATTTTCGAACAGCACGCTAAAGAGCGCATAAACAGAGAGTCTGACTGAGAACGAACGCCTGAGTCAGTCCAGACTGAGAGCTGTGAGCAGCCGTGCAGTGAGAGAGACTGAGTGTTTTACGAGCTGCTGAAAGTCTGCTCTCTCTATCTACACTCCCTGATCTGCTCAGCCTGGCCTCAGAACAAAACACCACGCCTCCAGCAGCTGTGGGCTGAACCAGGAAGTCACTCCCACTCTCTCTGTCACGCAGTTTCAGAGAAACGAAACTTAACTCTGTCTCTGTCAGTGTGAGCAGTAAAATGGCTGAAGGTGGAGGTTTACTGGATCAGGACCAGTTCAGCTGTGCGATTTGTCTGGATCTACTGAAGGATCCGGTGACTACTGCCTGTGGACACAGTTTCTGTTTGGGCTGTATTAAGGGCTGCTGGGATCAGGATGATCATACTGGTGTTTACAGCTGTCCCCAGTGCAGAGAGACTTTCACCCCAAGGCCTGTTTTTAAAAAAAGCACTATGCTGGCTGAAGTGGTGGAGAAACTGAAGAAGACAGGACTCCAAGCTGCTCCTCCTGCTCACTGTTACGCTGGACCTGGAGACGTGGCGTGTGATGTCTGCACTGGGAGAAAGCTGAAAGCCGTCAAGTCCTGTCTTGCTTGTCTGGCCTCTTACTGTGAAACTCACCTCCAACCTCACTATGAATCTCCTGCCTTTAAGAAGCACAAACTGGTGGAAGCCACTGGAAACCTGCAGGAGAAGATCTGCTCTCATCATGACAAACTGCTGGAGGTTTACTGTCGTACTGATCAGCAGTGTATCTGTTATCTGTGTACGATGGATGAACACAGAGGCCATGATACAGTCTCAGCTGCAGCAGAAAAGACTGAGAAACAGGTAAGCACTGGAGCTCATAAACATGACACTCATGCTTTGTTACAGTAAAGGCAGAAATCATTTTAGATTATAACTACGGTATGTAAAATTAAGACCTGTTATGTTATTGAATATATATATATATATATATATATATATATATATATGTATATATATATATATATATATAAAGTTGAATAAATTTGAAAAAATAATTTTAAAAGGCAGTGATTTCAGGTCTGAAGTCCACGTGATAAAGCAATAAGAGCAGGAAGTGAACCCAAGTCAGCTCTCTGTGACAGCTCTGTTCACACCCCTCACCCCCCTATTCACTCCCTGAATGGGAATCAACATGGCTGGAGCAGCTAGTTCACTCACACAGTGTAGAAGCTTTACATAAAAGACCAGTTCACTTTTACAAACTGATCTGCAGAATTTCAAATAAGATGACGCTTATTTATTATATTTAGTGTTAAACATAGTGATATTATTTAACAAATGTGAATGCATTGTACTATAATATAATTGAAAAAAATACTTGATCAACAGAAGCAGCTGGGGGCGACACAGAGTAAATTCCAGCAGAGAATCCAGGAGAGAGAGAAGGAGCTGCAGGACCTGAGACAGACTGTGCAGTCAATCAAGGTGGGTACTGACCAGAGGAGAAGACATCAGCTGGCTACTGGAACAGCGATTTCAGGGATCAGTCAGGGCTCTCCTCCAGTCAGCCAGTGAGGAGCTCAGTGTTGGGCCACTTTCCAGCCCTGTGGGACTCAATCCCACTGAGTCACACTGTGGGGAACAGGCTGATTGGGGTCCCAGTAAGAGCTGAGTGAAAGGCCTAGTTAAAATGTACAGCCCTCCTCTCTCTGTGTCTCCTAACAGCGCTCTGCGCAGGCAGCAATGGAGGACAGTGAGAGGATCTTTACTGAGCTGATCCGCTCCATTGAGAGAAGGCGCTCTGAGGTGAAAGAGCTGATCAGAGATCAGGAGAAGGCTGCAGTGAGTCGGACTGAAGGACTCCTGGAGCGACTGGAGCAGGAGATTGCTGAGCTGAGGAGGAGAGACGCTGAGCTGGAGCAGCTTTCACACACAGAGGATCACATCCATTTCCTCCAGGTAACATCACTGGCTCTCTGACAGTCTGCACTATGTACATTGTACATACATGGTGAGGGGTGTTCCTCATTTAGAAAGATCTGTTACTGACATCTACACAAGAATCTGAGTTGAGACTGTTCTCTGTCTGTCTGTCCGTCTGTCTACAGAGCTGTCAGTCTCTCTGTGTCCCTCCTGGACCTGAAGACTTGCCCAGCATCACTGTCAGTCCACACATCTCTTTTGAGGCTGTGAGAAAATCTGTTTCTGAACTAAAAGAGCAACTGGAGGACTTCTGCAAGGTGGAACTGGTCAAAATTTCTGAATCAGGTTGTTAAAAATTTTAACCCTTAACCAATGATACATTGGAGCAAATATATGGAGTATAATATTCTAAATCCATGTGTCGACATCATCCTTAAATCTCCCCCTGCATATGTATATATTTATTTTTTTGTCCTTTTCTCTCACTCTGTTCCTGCAGTGAAAGAAGTCCATGCTGTAGAGCCCAGGACCAGAGAGGATTTCTTACAGTGTGAGTGCTCGCTCTGAATCTCTCATCTGAGACACACACACACACACACACACACACACACACTAGTCTGCTTGCCATTCTACATCTTGCAAGTGGGGGGTGGGGGGGGGAGAAGCTAAATCCAAATTTTATTTGAGGAAAATATGTCCTGGGATTTTCCAGAGCCATCAAACAGAAAATTCAAAATCAAATTTGTGACTGCCTGGATGGCAATATACACATATATATATATTTTTAGGACTTTTTTTAGGACTTTAGATTGCAGCTGGATTCAAACCGCCAATGTCACTGAGCCCCATGAGCTCATGTATCGTCCTCTACGAGCTACACCCCAAGTAACGCACCCCGTAAAGTGCACATATTTACAATTTTCTGCCATGAATTTCCTGCCAAAGCTCTACTGCCGTGGCCAGGATAAAAAAACAGGGCCGTCAGACTGACCTTAGTGTCCTGATGGACGGTGGGTTTATGGGAAACTGCAAACCACCACTGCAGATTTGGTCATTAAAGGTACTGGAACTGTGACAACTGAAAACAGGGTTAAGCAGTAACTTAGCATGCAGACCAGTGTTAATTACTGAGAGCCAATAACCACTGCCTGAGCTTATTTAATTATTTATTTAAACACACACACACACACACGCACACCAGCCTCTCTCTATGAGAAACAACAATATACTGTATCATAGGTAGACTTTAGATAGACCTGTCATCATATTAAATCTTAACCTCTCTTCCATCAGATTCCTGTCAGCTCACACTGGACCCCAACACAGCGCATAAATGCCTCCATCTGTCTGAGGGGAACAGAAAGGTGACCCGTGTGGAAAAGATCCAGTCATATCCTGCTCATCCAGAGAGATTTGAGCTCTGGGCCCAAGTGCTGTGCAGAGAGGGTCTGTCTGGACGCTGTTACTGGGAGGCTGAGTGGAGTGGGGATGAGGTTTCTATAGCAGTGTCATATAAAGAGATCAGCAGGAATGGGCGGATTAATAACTCTGCTCTGGGAGAGAATAACAAGTCCTGGAATTTGTGCGGCTCTTCCGCCGATTACACTTTCTGGCACGATGCTGAGAGCACTGAAATCCCTGCCCCCCCCTCCTCCAGAATAGGAGTGTACCTGGATCACAGGGCAGGAACTCTGTCCTTCTACAGCGTCTCTGACACAATGACCCTCCTGCACAGAGTCCAGACCACATTCACTCAGCCCCTCTATCCTGGGTTTGGGGTTTGGAGAGTTGGATCCTCTGTAAAACTGTGTGATCTGGGATGAGGCAGAGGGAAGATCAGATGTAATCAGAGTGAGAGAAAAACACTGCAGTGAAATACTGAGATGTAAATAAAATATTAAATTTCAGGGTCTGTTGAGGGGCTCGAACATTGGGAACATTAATTTAACAGCAGGCGCAACATTTTTTAAAAGTGTTTTTTTAGAGAATTTTTTATTTGAACATCATGTAAAATAAGAAAAATAAAAACATAACTGGAAGAGACTTCAACGTCATTCCTCCAAACTCGTCCTGACATAATCGACAGTCCCAGATATTCCACTGGACTGCAGGAGGATGTGACACCAAATGGACAGGTCCACAAACATGACTGCCCATTCCAAAGAAAAAAACCTGAAAATCTGGGATCAAAAACTGAAGAGAGGTAAAGCTGGAATAAGACGGTAAATATGTGGGTTTAGAAAATAGGATCCTCTGCTTTCATTTCTGCTTCTTCCACATGGGAATTTTATAAATGCTTTGTAATGATCACACTGTTTGTAGAAAGTCCTTCTGTAGTTTATGTTCAGGTGTCCCTCGTACCAATGTGACGCTGGCCTGCCTTAAAATAGGATGGGTTATTGTAATGTCTTTAAGAAGCGGATTTCAGTACAGAGTAGAAGTGCTATGATTCAAATAAGTTATAAATGTATCATGTATGTTTTGTTGGGCGTTGTTCTGTAAGACTTTTTGACCTTCAATAAAAACTCCTTTACAAACCCTGCACAGTCCAGACCACATTCTCTGAGGGGAGAGAGAGAAATTTATCATTCGTTCTCAGAGTCTCTCTACCCTGGCTTTTTAGCGAGGTAAGAAACGTATGTTTTATTTTCTCCCCTCTTACTTAAATTTGTGGGACAGCTCGGTGGCAGAGGTGTGAAGAGAAATGTTTATTTTGTGGAGGGGACTAGAGGAAGGAAGAGAAGCTTAAAACAGGCACAGGGCTTGGGGGGGGGGGGCGTTGGGGGAGGGCGGAATGAAAAGCAGGGCTTTGGCCTCTGTGAGTCTCCCGTCATATTCTTCCCCTCATACAGGAAGTACCTCATCTCCGCACTCTCTCATGCCGGAAGTGCCTCACCTCTGCACCCTCTCATACAGGAAGTACCTCACCTCCGCACCCCCTCATACAGGAAGTACCTCACCTCCGCACCCTCTCATACAGGAAGTACCTTACCTCCGCACCCCCTCATACAGGAAGTGCCTCACCACCACACCCCCTCATACAGGAAGTGCCTCACCTCCGCACCCCCTCATACAGGAAGTACCTCACCTCCGCACCCTCTCATACAGGAAGTACCTTACCTCCGCACCCCCTCATACAGGAAGTGCCTCACCACCACACCCTCTCATACAGGAAGTACCTCACCTCCGCACCCCCTCATACAGGAAGTGCCTCACCTCCGCACCCTCTCATACAGGAAGTGCCTCACCTCCGCACCCTCTCATACAGGAAGTGCCTCACCACCGCTCCCCTGCAGCCGAAGTGCGTAGGTAATGACACGAGAACGTGCCTAAATGTGTTCGTGCCGCACCAGAACACGGCCGCCATCTTCAGTCTCACACCGGAGACCGCACAGGACCGCTTACACTCTTACTGCTGCTCAGGAGGGTCATAAGCGCTCCCACGCCCGCCTGTCCTATTGCTACTTCGTCTTCTTGTCCTGCTCGGTATCCCTAAAGGCTGCTTCATACTTTCCGCATTCTGCGTCCGCGGACAGCTGCGGGCTTGTACCGGTCGCGCGGACGAGCACGCGTTTCCACTCATACTACAGTTGAGGGTCCGCGTTCCACGCATTTCCCGAACAAGCATCCATTTTGTTATTCGCGTGGTCACAGATTTTGGGCTGCGCGCGGACGCTCGCGGACGTGGGCGGATGACGACATTCACGTCACGCGGACCTAAGCGGACCCTCGCGGACACGCGGACGCGGAAAGCATGAAGCGGCCTGAAGAACAACGGCGTGCGGCTCTTGCAGTGACACAGTTTCACCACCAGAGGGACCGAAGCAGCTGCAGCCGCTGAGCACGCCGGGGCCCCATTGGCTCCAGTTTTAATGGTTCCGCTCGGGACGGGAGGAACTGGACAGGACACAGCGAGCCTTTCCACAGAGCTCAGCTCTTTATTGGTAACCGTCATCAAATGGTTTCATTTTAAATTGTAGAATGGTGTAAATGTTTTAGAAACTTTTGAGAGGTTTTCTTCCTTAAAAAACAAATAAATTCAATTTAATTCATGCTGTTGTTATTGATGTCATATCCCTGCATTACATTGCATTTTATTTGGCAGACACTTTTATCCAAAGCAACGTGCAATAAGTGAATCCCGGGGAGTTGATAGAACAAATCGAGAACACAGGTCTGATAAGGTGCAATTCTCATGAAGTCAGTTATCCATAGTCGCGAACATCAAGTCTAGTTTGCACAGTAAATATAGGCCAAGTCAGTAAAGTTATGGCAAGTCATAAACTAGAGGTGAGGCATGATTACAAGAGACATGTTAAAGAGCCACATCAAGACGAACATATAGGTTCAACACACAATTGCTAGATGAAGATGCAAGTGCAACATGAAAGTGCTAGAAGAATCCAGATACAAACGATACTCGATTGATTCTGGATTGGGGGGCAAACCTGCGAAGAAGTAGTGTCAGAGTTGGCCAAGGGAGAGTCTGAAGAGATGTGTGTTCAGACCGTGGCGTCCTCTTGGCCTGCCCTGTTCACAGTAGCACTCCCGGAGGACAGTCAGCGATATTCGCCGCAGTGGGTCTAGGCACATCCCGCGGCTGCAGTGGGCCCAGGACCGTCCCGCGGCTGCACTGGGTCCAGGCACATCCCGCGGCTGCAGTGGCTGCTCCCATGTAGAGTCTTGTGCCATTGTTAGGCTGGTCTAACTAATCTCTCTCTCCGTCTCCGTATTTTCGAACAGCACGCTAAAGAGCGCATCAACAGAGAGTCTGACTGAGAACGAACGCCTGAGTCAGTCCAGACTGAGAGCTGTGAGCAGCCGTGCAGTGAGAGAGACTGAGTGTTTTACGAGCTGCTGAAAGTCTGCTCTCTCTCTACACTCCCGGCTCTGCTCAGCCTGGCCTCAGAACAAAACACCACGCCTCCAGCAGCTGTGGGCTGAACCAGGAAGTCACTCCCACTCTCTCTGTCACACAGTTTCAGGGAAACGAAAACTTAACTCAGTCTCTGTCAGTGTGAGCATTAAAATGGCTGAAGGTGGAGGTTTACTGGATCAGGACCAGTTCAGCTGTGCGATTTGTCTGGATCTACTGAAGGATCCGGTGACTACTGCCTGTGGACACAGTTTCTGTTTGGGCTGTATTAAGGGCTGCTGGGATCAGGATGATCATACTGGTGTTTACAGCTGTCCCCAGTGCAGAGAGACTTTCACCCCAAGGCCTGTTTTAAAAAAAAGCACTATGCTGGCTGAAGTGGTGGAGAAACTGAAGAAGACAGGACTCCAAGCTGCTCCTCCTGCTCACTGTTACGCTGGACCTGGAGACGTGGCGTGTGATTTCTGCACTGGGAGAAAGCTGAAAGCCGTCAAGTCCTGTCTTGCTTGTCTGGCCTCTTACTGTGAAACTCACCTCCAACCTCACTATGAATCTCCTGCCTTTAAGAAGCACCAACTGGTGGAAGCCACTGGAAACCTGCAGGAGAAGATCTGCTCTCATCATGACAAACTGCTGGAGGTTTACTGTCGTACTGATCAGCAGTGTATCTGTTATCTGTGTACGATGGATGAACACAGAGGCCATGATACAGTCTCAGCTGCAGCAGGAAGGACTGAGAAACAGGTAAGGACTGGAACTCTTAAACATGACACTCAAGCTTTTTTACAGTAATGATAGATATCATTTTAGCTTATAACTACGGTATGTAAAATTAAGACCTGTTATGTTATTGAATATATATATATATATATATATATATATATATATATAAAGTAAAGTTGAATACATTTGAAAAAATAATTTTAAAAGGCAGTGATTTCAGGTCTGAAGTCCACGTGATAAAGCAATAAGAGCAGGAAGTGAACCCAAGTCAGCTCTCTGTGACAGCTCTGTTCACACCCCTCACCCCCCTATTCACTCCCTGAATGGGAATCAACATGGCTGGAGCAGCTAGTTCACTCACACAGTGTAGAAGCTTTACATAAAAGACCAGTTCACTTTTACAAACTGATCTGCAGAATTTCAAATAAAATGACGCTTATTTATTATATTTAGTGTTAAACATAGTGATATTATTTAACAAATGTGAATGCATTGTACTATAATATAATTGAAAAAAATACTTGATCAACAGAAGCAGTTGGGGGCGATACAGAGTAAATTCCAGCAGAGAATTCAAGAGAGAGAGAAGGAGCTGCAGGACCTGAGACAGGCTGTGCAGTCACTCAAGGTGGGTACTGACCAGAGGAGAAGACATCAGCTGGCTACTGGAACAGCGATTTCAGGGATCAGTCAGGGCTCTCCTCCAGTCAGCCAGTGAGGAGCTCAGTGTTGGGTCACTTTCCAGCCCTGTGAGGCTCAATCCCATTGAGCCACACAGTGGGGAACAAGCTGTCTGGTGCACCAGTAAGAGCTGAATGAAAGGCCTAGTTAAAATGTACAGCCCTCCTCTCTCTGTGTCTCCTAACAGCACTCTGCGCAGGCAGCAATGGAGGACAGTGAGAGGATCTTTACTGAGCTGATCCACTCCATTGAGAGAAGGCGCTCTGAGGTGAAAAAGCTGATCAGAGATCAGGAGAAGGCTGCAGTGAGTCGGACTGAAGGACTCCTGGAGCGACTGGAGCAGGAGATTGCTGAGCTGAGGAGGAGAGACGCTGAGCTGGAGCAGCTTTCACACACAGAGGATCACATCCATTTCCTCCAGGTAACATCACTGGCTCTCTGACAGTCTGCACTATGTACATTGTACATACATGGTGAGGGGTGTTCCTCATTTAGAAAGATCTGTTACTGACATCTACACAAGAATCTGAGTTGAGACTGTTCTCTGTCTGTCTGTCCGTCTGTCTACAGAGCTGTCAGTCTCTCTGTGTCCCTCCTGGACCTGAAGACTTGCCCAGCATTACTGTCAGTCCACACATCTCTTTTGAGGCTGTGAGAAAATCTGTTTCTGAACTAAAAGAGCAACTGGAGGACTTCTGCAAGGTGGAACTGGTCAAAATTTCTGAATCAGGTTGTTAAAAATTTTAACCCTTAACCAATGATACATTGGAGCAAATATATGGAGTATAATATTCTAAATCCATGTGTCGACATCATCCTTAAATCTCCCCCTGCATATATATATATTTATTTTTTTGTCCTTTTCTCTCACTCTGTTCCTGCAGTGAAAGAAGTCCATGCTGTAGAGCCCAGGACCAGAGAGGATTTCTTACAGTGTGAGTGCTCGCTCTGAATCTCTCATCTGAGACACACACACACACACACACACACACACACACACACACACACACTAGTCTGCTTGCCATTCTACATCTTGCAAGTGGGGGGTGGGGGGGGAGAAGCTAAATCCAAATTTTATTTGAGGAAAATATGTCCTGGGATTTTCCAGAGCCATCAAACAGAAAATTCAAAATCAAATTTGTGACTGCCTGGATGGCAATATACACATATATATATATTTTTAGGACTTTTTTTAGGACTTTAGATTGCAGCTGGATTCAAACCGCCAATGTCACTGAGCCCCATGAGCTCATGTATCGTCCTCTACGAGCTACACCCCAAGTAATGCACACCGTAAAGTGCACATATTTAGAATTTTGTGCAATGAATTTCCTGCCAAAGCTCTACTGCCATGGCCAGGATAAAAAAACAGGGCCGCCAGACTGACCTTAGTGTCCTGACGGACGGTGGGTTTATGGGAAACTGCAAACCACCACTGCAGATTTGGTCATTAAAGGTACTGGAACTGTGACAACTGAAAACAGGGTTAAGCAGTAACTTAGCATGCAGGCCAGTGTTAATTACTGAGAGCCAATAACCACTGCCTGAGCTTATTTCATTATTTATTTAAACACACACACACACGCACACCAGCCTCTCTCTATGAGAAACAATAATATACTGTATCATAGGTAGACTATAGATAGACCTGTCCTCATATTAAATCTTAACCTCTCTTCCATCAGATTCTTGTCGGCTCACTCTGGACCCCAACACTGTGAATCAACGCCTCCGTCTGTCTGAGGGGAACAGAAAGGTGACCCGTGTGGAAAAGATCCAGTCATATCCTGATCATCCAGAGAGATTTGAGCACTGGGCCCAAGTGTTTTGCAGAGAGGGTCTGTCTGGACGCTGTTACTGGGAGGCTGAGTGGAGTGGGAATGATGGGGTTTCTATAGCAGTCTCATATAAAGAGATCAGCAGGAAAGGGCGGAGTAATGACTGTGGTCTGGGATTTAATAACAAGTCCTGGAGTTTGGGGCGCTCTTACGGCGATTATTATTTCCTGCACAATAATAAGCACACTGAAATCCCTGCCCCCCCCTCCTCCAGAATAGGAGTGTACCTGGATCACAGGGCAGGAACTCTGTCCTTCTACAGCGTCTCTGACACAATGACCCTCCTGCACAGAGTCCAGACCACATTCACTCAGCCCCTCTATCCTGGGTTTGGGGTTTATGGTGGTGGATCCTCTGTTTACCTTTGTGATCTGGGATGAGGCAGAGGGAAGACTGGCTGTATTTAGAGGTAGTGAAAAACACTGCAGTGAAATACTGAGATGTAAATAAAATATTAAATTTCAGGGTCTGTTGAGGGGCTCAAACATTGGGAACATTAATTTAACAGCAGGCGCAACATTTTTTAAAAGTGCTTTTTTAGAGAATTTTTTATTTGAACATCATGTGAAATAAGAAAAATAAAAACATAACTGGAAGAGACTTCAACGTCATTCCTCCAAACTCGTCCTGACATAATCGACAGTCCCAGATATTCCACTGGATTGCAGGAGGATGTGACACTAAGTGAACAGGTCCACAAACACTACTGCCCATCCAAAGAAAAAAACCTGAAAATCTGGGATCAAAAACTGAAGAGAGGTAAAGCTGGAATAAGACGGTAAATATGTGGGTTTAGAAAATAGGATCCTCTGCTTTCATTTCTGCTTCTTCCACACGGGAAATTTATAAATGCTTTGTAATGATCACACTGTTTGTAGAAAGTCATTCTGTAGTTTATGTTCAGGTGTCCTTCGTACCAATGTGACGCTGGCTGGCCTTAAAATAGGATGGGTTATTGTCATGTCTTTAAGAAGCTGATTTCAGTACAGAGTAGAAGTGCTGTGATTCAAATAAGTTATAAATGTATCATGTATGTTTTGTTGGGCGTTGTTCTGTAAGACTTTTCGGCCTTCAATAAAAACTCCTTTACAAACCCTGCACAGTCCAGACCACATTCTCTGAGGGGAGAAAGAGAAATTTATCATTCGTTCTCAGAGTCTCTCTACCCTGGCTTTTTAGCGAGGTAAGAAACGTATGTTTTATTTTCTCTCCTCTTACTTAAATTTGTGGGACAGCTCGGTGGCAGAGGTGTGAAGAGAAATGTTTATTTTGTGGAGGGGACTAGAGGAAGGAAGAGAAGCTTAAAACAGGCACAGGGCTTGGTGGGGGGGGGGGGGCGTTGGGGGAGGGCGGAATGAAAAGCAGGGCTTTGGCCTCTGTGAGTCTCCCGTCATATTCTTCCCCTCATACAGGAAGTACCTCATCTCCGCACTCTCTCATGCCGGAAGTGCCTCACCTCTGCACCCTCTCATACAGGAAGTACCTCACCTCCGCACCCCCTCATACAGGAAGTACCTCACCTCCGCACCCTCTCATACAGGAAGTACCTTACCTCCGCACCCCCTCATACAGGAAGTGCCTCACCACCACACCCCCTCATACAGGAAGTGCCTCACCTCCGCACCCCCTCATACAGGAAGTGCCTCACCACCGCTCCCCTGCAGCCGAAGTGCTTAGGTAATGACACGAGAACGTGCCTAAATGTGTTCGTGCCGCACCAGAACGCGGCCGCCATCTTCAGTCTCACACCGGAGACCGCACAGGACCGTTTACACTCTTACTGCTGCTCAGGAGGGTCATAAGCGCTCCCACGCCCGCCTGTCCTATTGCTACTTCGTCTTCTTGTCCTGCTCGGTATCCCTAAAGGCTGCTTCATACTTTCTGCATTCTGCGTCCGCGGACAGCTGCGGGCTTGTACCGGTCGCGCGGACGAGCACGCGTTTCCACTCATACTACAGCTGAGGGTCCGTGTTCCACGCATTTCCCGAACAAGCATCCATTTTGTTATTCGCGTGGTCACAGATTTTGGGCTGCGCGCGGACGCTCGCGGACGTGGGCGGATGACGACATTCACGTCACGCGGACCTAAGCGGACCCTCGCGGACACGCGGACGCGGAAAGCATGAAGCGGCCTGAAGAACAACGGCGTGCGGCTCTTGCAGTGACACAGTTTCACCACCAGAGGGACCGAAGCAGCTGCAGCCGCTGAGCACGCCGGGGCCCCATTGGCTCCAGTTTTAATGGTTCCGCTCAGGAGGGGAGGGACTGGACAGGACACAGCGAGCCTTTCCACAGAGCTCAGCTCTTTATTGGTAACCGTCATCAAATGGTTTCATTTTAAATTGTAGAATGGTGTAAATGTTTTAGAAACTTTTGAGAGGTTTTCTTCCTTAAAAAACAAATAAATTCAATTTAATTCATGCTGTTGTTATTGATGTCATATCCCTGCATTACATTGCATTTTATTTGGCAGACACTTTTATCCAAAGCAACGTGCAATAAGTGAATCCCGGGGAGTTGATAGAACAAATCGAGAACACAGGTCTGATAAGGTGCAATTCTCATGAAGTCAGTTATCCATAGTCACGAACATCAAGTCTAGTTTGCACAGTAAATATAGGCCAAGTCAGTAAAGTTATGGCAAGTCATAAACTAGAGGTGAGGCATGATTACAAGAGACATGTTAAAGAGCCACATCAAGACGAACATATAAGTTCAACACACAATTGCTAGATGAAGATACAAGTGCAACATGAAAGTGCTAGAAGAATCCAGATACAAACGATACTCGATTGATTCTGGATTGGGGGGCAAACCTGCGAAGAAGTAGAGTCAGAGTTGGCCAAGGGAGAGTCTGAAGAGATGTGTGTTCAGACCGTGGCGTCCTCTTAGCCTGCCCTGTTCACAGTAGCACTCCCGGAGGACAGTCAGCGATATTCGCCGCAGTGGGAACAGGCACATCCCGCGGCTGCACTGGGCCCAGGAGCGTCCCCCTGCTGCACTGGGCCAAGGAGCGTCCCCCAGCTGCACTGGGCCCAGGACCGTCCCCCTGCTGCACTGGGCCCAGGACCGTCCCACAGGTGCAGTGGGCCCAGGACCGTCCCCCTGCTGCAGTGGGCCCAGGACCGTCCCCCTGCTGCAGTGGGCCCAGGACCGTCCCCCTGCTGCACTGGGCCCAGGACCGTCCCACAGGTGCAGTGGGCACAGGAGCGTCCCGCGGCTGCAGTGGCTGCTCCCAAGTAGAGTCTTGTGCCATTGTTAGGCTGGTCTCACTAATCTCTCTCTCCGTCTCCGTATTTTCGAACAGCACGCTGAAGAGCGCATAAACAGAGAGTCTGACTGAGAACGAACGCCTGAGTCAGTCCAGACTGAGAGCTGTGAGCAGCCGTGCAGTGAGAGAGACTGAGTGTTTCACGAGCTGGTGAAAGTCTGCTCTCTCTCTACACTCCCTGCTCTGCTCAGCCTGGCCTGACTCCAACACCACACCTCCTGCTGCTGTGGGCTGAACCAGGAAGTTACTCCCACTCTCTCTGTCACGCAGTTTCAGAGAAACGAAACTCAACTCTGTCTCTGTCAGCGTGAGCAGTAAAATGGCTGAAGGTGGAGGCTTACTGGATCAGGACCAGTTCAGCTGTCCGATTTGTCTGGATCTACTGAAGGATCCGGTGGCTATTCCCTGTGGACACAGTTACTGTATGGGCTGTATTAAGGGCTGCTGGGATCAGGATGATCATGCTGGTGTCTACAGCTGTCCCCAGTGCAGAGAGACTTTCACCCCAAGGCCTGTTTTGAGAAAAAACACCATGCTGTCTGAAGTGGTGGAGAAACTGAAGAAAACAGGACTCCAAACTGTTCCTCCTGCTCACTGTTACGCTGGACCTGGAGACGTGGCGTGTGATGTCTGCACTGGGAGAAAGCGCAAAGCTGTCAAGTCCTGTCTGGTGTGTCTGGCCTCTTACTGCGAAACTCACCTCCAGCCTCACTATGAATCTCCTGCCTTTAAGAAGCACAAACTGGTCAAAGCCACTGCAAAGCTGCAGGAGAAGATCTGCTCTCATCATGACAAACTGCTGGAGGTTTACTGTCGTACCGATCAGCAGTGTATCTGTTATCAGTGTGTGATGGATGAACACAAAGGCCATGATACAGTCTCAGCTGCAGCAGAAAGGACTGAGAAACAGGTAAGGACTGACATTTTTAACTAGCAGTTTTCAACATGCCAGAAAATAACAGCTGTTTGCTTTAATACAAATTTTAAAATTAGCCGCTTCCCGTAAATTAGCATAATATTTTATATCTTCAAAAGTGAAAAAGTCACACTGTTGAACTGCCAGTGCACTTTAGAAACAATTTAATTGGTTTGTCCATTATAATTTTATTTGTCCCCTAATGTCAGAACCCCAAAAGTATTTCCCTCTGGCCGGCAGAACCTCTGCTGTGGAGAAAAATGCATCAAATGAAAACCTAAACCACTGTACATCAAACATGTACAAGTATTCATTTTAATTTAGAATGTGAAAATGTAGTTGAAACATTGAGCCTTGGTATATGATAAGATATAACTGGGAAAATAATCTATCCGCAGAAGCAGCTGGGGGCGACACGGAATAATTTCCAGCAGAAAATCCAGGAGAGAGAGAAGGAGCTGCAGGATCTGAGACAGGCTGTGCAGTCACTCAAGGTGGGTACTGACCAGAGGAGAAGACAACAGCTGGTTGCTGGAAGAGCCATTTCAGGGCTCAGTCAGGGCTCTCCTCCAGTCAGCCAGTGAGGAGCCCAGTGTTGGGCCACTTTCCAGCCCTGTGGGGCTCAATCCCACTGAGCCACACTGTGGGGAACAGGCTGTCTGGGGTCCCAGTAAGAGCTGAGTGAAAGGCCTAGTTAAAATGTGCAGCCCCCCTCTCTCTGTCTCCTAACAGCGCTCTGCGCAGGCAGCAGTGGAGGACAGCGAGAGGATCTTTACTGAGCTGATCCGCTCCATTGAGAGAAGGCGCTCTGAGGTGAAAGAGCTGATCAGAGATCAGGAGAAGGCTGCAGTGAGTCGGACTGAAGCACTCCTGGAGCGACTGGAGCAGGAGATTGCTGAGCTGAGGAGGAGAGACGCTGAGCTGGAGCAGCTTTCACACACAGAGGATCACATCCATTTCCTCCAGGTAACATCACTGGCTCTCTAACCGTCAGCACTATGTACATTGTACATACATGGTGAGGGGTGTTCCTCATTTAGAAAGATCTGTTACTGACATCTACACAAGAATCTGAGTTGAGACTGTTCTCTGTCTGTCCGTCTGTCTGTCTACAGAGCTGTCAGTCTCTCTCTGTCCCTCCTGGACCTGAAGACTTGCCCAGCATCACTGTCAGTCCACACATCTCTTTTGAGGCTGTGAGAAAATTTGTCTCTGAACTAAAAGAGCAACTGGAGGATTTCTGCAAGGTGGAACTGGTCAAAACTTCTGAATCAGGTTGTTAAAATATTTTAACCCTTAACCAATGATACATTGGAGCAAATATATGGAGTATAATATTCTAAATCCATGTGTCGACATCATCCTTAAATCTCCCCCTGCATATATATATATATATTTATTTTTTTGTCCTTTTCTCTCACTCTGTTCCTGCAGTGAAAGAAGCCCATGCTGTAGAGCCCAGGACCAGAGAGGATTTCTTAAAGTGTGAGTGCTCGCTCTGAATATCTCATCTGAAACACACACACACACACACACACACACTAGTCTGCTTGCCATTCTACATCTTGCAGATGGGGGGTGGGGGGGGAGCAGCTAAATCCAAATTTTATTTGAGGAAAATATGTCCTGGGATTTTCCAGAGCCATCAAACAGAAAATTCAAAATCAAATTTGTGACTGCCTGGATGGCAATATACATATATATATATATATTTTTAGGACTTTTTTTTAGGACTTTAGAGTGCAGCTGGATTCAAACCACCAATGTCACTGAGCCCCATGAGCTCATGTATAGTCCTCTACGAGCTACACCCCAAGTAATGCACCCTGTAAAGTGCACATATTTACAATTTTCTGAAATGAATTTCCTGCCAAAGCTCTACTGCCGTGGCCAGGATAAAAAAACAGGGCCATCAGACTGACCTTAGTGTCCTGACGGACGGTGGGTTTGGGGGAAACTGCAAACCACCACTGCAGATTTGGTCATTAAAGGTACTGGAACTGTGACAACTGAAAACAGGGTTAAGCAGTAACTTAGCAGGCAGGCCAGTGTTAATTACTGAGAGCCAATAACCACTGCCTGAGCTTATTTCATTATTTATTTAAACACACTCACACACACACACACACCAGCCTATCTCTATAAGAAACAAGAATATACTGTATCATAGGTAGACTTTAGATAGACCTGTCTTCATTAAATCTTAACCTTCTCCTCCATCAGATTCCTGTCAGCTCACACTGGACCCCAACACAGCGCATAAATGCCTCCATCTGTCTGAGGGGAACAGAAAGGTGACCCGTGTGGGAGAGATCCAGTCATATCCTGATCATCCAGAGAGATTTGAGTGCCGGGCCCAAGTGCTGTGCAGAGAGGGTCTGTCTGGACGCTGTTACTGGGAGGCTGAGTGGAGTGGGGATGGGGTTTCTATAGCAGTGTTATATAAAGAGATCAGCAGGAAAGGGCGGGGTCATGACTGTCGTCTGGGATTTAATAACAAGTCCTGGAGTCTGCGCGGCTCTTCCGGCGGTTACACTTTCTGGCACAATGCTGAGCGCACTGAAATCCCTGTTCCCCCCTCCTCCAGAATAGGAGTGTACCTGGATCACAGGGCAGGAACTCTGTCCTTCTACAGCGTCTCTGACACAATGACCCTCCTGCACAGAGTCCAGACCACATTCACTCAGCCCCTCTATCCTGCGTTTGGGGTAGATGTTGGATCTCCTGTAAATCTGTGTGATCTGGGATGAGGGAGATCAGCTGTAATCAGAGTGAGAGAAAAAACACTGCAGTGAGGAAGAAATACGTAAATAAAATGACGAATACATAAATGAAATATAAATGTTTGTGTATTTTTAAAACTTTTGTGTATTTTGGGAAGAAGGATAGAGTTATCATGAGAAGAAAAATCTGATGAGATTTAAAAGAAAATATTTGAAGTATAAAAATACAAGTGACCGGAGGGGTCATCCCCAGCATGTATATACACTACATGGACGAAAGTATGTAGACACCCAAACATCTCATTCATATGTGATTTCTGAACAAACCATGGACATTAATTATGGAGTTGGACCCCCCCCTTCGCTGCTGTAACCGCCTACACTCTTCTGGGACGGGGACGGCTGTGTAGAGAGAGTCTCTCTGGACGCTGTTACTGGGTGTCATGGTTCTGTTTTACTGTTTCTGTTTTTTCCTTGTTGGGCCGCCAGATGGCGGAACTTCTGTTTTGTGTCCTGCTCATTCCCCGGTTAATTGTATTATTGTTTTCCATTATTGTCTCGTTATTCTATCATTGTTCCCACCTGTGTCTTGTTATCCCCTCCTTTTCTGGTTTGATTGTTTTTTGAGTTCACCTGTGTCTTGTTACCCCCTGTCTATTTAAGTTCTTTGTCCCCTTGACTCAGGTGCTGGTTCCTTGTGTTTGTTTCCTACTTGTGTTTGTTTCTGACCGTATGTACCTACCCTTGTACCCTGCCTGCCTGTGTTCTGCCCTGCCCATGTTTTTGAGTTCATCTTGTTTTCTGTTTTCTTAGATATTTTTGGAGTTTGTGTTTTTGCCCATCGTGGCCTTTTCTGTTCCCCATTTGTGTTTGCCCTTTTGTTAGTAAAGTCTTTGTTAATTTTCCCTTTTGAGTTTGTCTTCCTTACTCTGCGCCTGGGTCCTAGCCCCTGTACCGTGACACTGGGAGGCTGAGTGAAGAGGGAAAGGGGTTTCTTTAGCAGTCCCATATAAAGACGAACGGAGGACGGAGTGCAGCACAGTGGGTAAGGAAGTGGACTTGTAACCAAAAGGTCGCAGGTTCGATTCCCGGGTAAGGACACTGCCGTTGTACCCTTGACCAAGGTACTTAACCAAAATTGCTTCAGTATATATCCAGCTGTATAAATGGATACAATGTAAAAATGCTATGTAAAAAGTTGTGTAAGTCCCTCTGGATAAGAGCGTCTGCTAAATGCCTGTAATGTAATGTAATGTAATGTAAAGAGATCAGCAGGAAAGGAGAGGGTGTTGACTGTGGGACTCTGGGAAGTAACAAGTCCTGGGAGTTGCGCTGGTCTCCCTCTGGTTGGTTTGGGTTGTGTTTCTGACACAGTAATGAGAGCACTGCGTTAGACCCAGTGACCCTCCGGCGCAGAGTCCAGACCACATTCACTCGGCCCCTCTATCCTGGGTTTTGGGCGGGATCCAGATCTTCCTTGCTTTTATGCTTTCAGGGCTAGAACTGATGACACCCCCGGACACGCACACAGTAAGCGCCTTGTCACTGTTCACCTAAAATGTGAACAGAAAAGTTGAGCAGGTGTACATTTAATAAGTAAAACTATACTATACTCAAATATTATGCTGGAACCTGACCTTTGTTTTATTACACAGTAACACGCATTGGCAGCAAATCAAGGCCACACTTATCAGAAAAAAGAATTGCTTGTTTGTGAAAGCCCTGTGTCACATCGGATGGATGGAACACGTTTCTCAGGAAATGTGCCATGCTGCCCTCTGGTGGACTCGAGGATTAATTCATGTAATTGTGGAGAGAACGCTTTTACCACAGCGCATGCATGCAGTGATTAATTCTGTGATTGTGATATTCCGTGTTTATGTGTATGTGTATGTGTATTATTATTATTAATATAATTCCATATGATATTAAATTAGCGGAGGTTCTGAGGCTAAAGCTCCGTTCCTGTTGATCGCGACTGCCCTGCTGATTTCTGAATAACTGAGTGATGAGTATAGTGATGCCTTGTCCCCACTGGGATGTCTAACAAAGCTGAGCATTCCACCTGTTTTAAAAAAATTTACGTAACACAATCAGGCTTCTTACTGTGGTGTACCATTCTGACCTGAATGGGACTCAAACTCGTAACCTCCTCCATTTACGTAGGCGAATGCTTTATCCATTAGGTGGCTGGCTCTTTTCATAGAAACAACGACAACAATTACAAGAACAACACAAGCGATGATTTTTCCACAGTATTTATTTGTCGTTTGGGACAGGCAGCCTGTTATTGTTGTTACAGGGCAAGGTATTGCATTAAAAAAATAAAATAAAATAAAATAACATAAAAAAGATTCAATCAACCGGCCACCTAACAGCTATGGAAAGCTAGCATTTCTCATGGAAAATAAACATATAATGGAGCTTTACAAAATTCACAGCTGTAACAGTCTATGAACCAACTGCCGAAAGCCTAAAATACTGGTTTCTTATTTATTATTATTATTATTATTATTATTATTAGCTACATTTAGCAAGCAGCAGGATTAGGTTGATCAGCACAGTTACGCGTATCAACAATTGCGTGTTAACTCTTAACCTTTTACAGTTTAATGCAGTTCTAAATGTATATTTAAGTAGCACCATTGAAACGCAAACATCCTTACAGGTTACATACGATTTTAAAGCATTGCATAACACCGCAATGTTTTAATCCTCCTCTATGAAAGTAGCCTACACGAAGAATTTTTTTTTTTTCTGTTTTCTTTGAATATACGTCAGGATATCATACGAGACTACGAATGTACAATAAGAAGATATTTGACTAGCCTAAAGTAAAACCCAAGATTAACATAAAGATAATTCCCCGTTTAAGCCTTAAGGACTAGTAGCCTACCCATGACAAACAGTCACCAAGCCGCTTTTTGTAGTTGCATTTCAGCGCACACAAAGGGAAATGTAGTTTTTTGAAACCAGCACGACAAGCATGTGAAGCGCCTCCTTAACATGGTTGGAAAAACAAAATAAGTCTTTGTGTTAAAAACTAAAGGTTTGTGGAGGGTGGTTACCATTATCCCCCCCTCATTCAATGTGGCAGTTGTTATAGGCTACTGGCCCATTTAAACGGGGTTCTGGCCAACGTAAGTGGACAAAGAAATTTGCGTCGTTGACAAAAGTAGCCACACATAAACACTGTACAGACAGTGTTTCCAAGCAGTTTTGTACATGATCGATTCAAATCACGAACTTTTTCTCGTCAAGCAGCAATACGTGCAGGGTTCAGTGGAGACAAAATCTTAAATGTAGAATAGGCTACTCGAATAGGCTACCGTCCCGGTAATAATGTTGAATTTTTATTGTTCAATAAGTGCATTTTTAATTTAAAATATGTTATTTCAATTAGTAAATAGTTAGTTGTTTTAATTGTTCGTGCTGTTTTAATACATTGAGCCATGCGAGTGAGAGTTAAGCCTGCTGTTGCGGCGATATGTTTCGCCGGTGGCTTGTGGTTGGCAGATCCCTCGCAGAATCATCTTCAGGTGCGACCTGAACTTAATGCCAACAAAGACGTAAAAGACGGGGTTCAGGCAGCAATGAGAGAAGGCGATCATACGACAGACGTAGAACCCATAATCCACTCCGGTACTGATTTCGCACTGGGTGAACGGGTACACCGACAAATCGGTCATAGACCTTAGAAATACCACGGTATTGTACGGCGCCCATCCCACGAAAAACACCACCACGATGGTGAAGATGAGCTTCACGGTTCTGTGCCGCGAGTGCGATCTCGAGCGAAGGATTGTCGATAGAATGTTGCCGTAACAGAAAGCGATAACTGAAAACGCCAGCACGAAAACGACGTTCTGCTGGAAAGCTGAAGCCATTTTCCAGTTTATGTCGTCGTAAGTGCAGTACAGTACACTGGGGTCGTGGGGATCTTCCAGGACCTTGGTGTAGAGGAGGGATGGGATCGCCGCGGACAAACTCACCATCCAGATTATGATGGAGGCGATGATGCCATAGCAACACTTACTAGTTCCGAAGTCAGCCAGCGGATGGACCACGGCCAGGTAGCGGTGGATAGTCATCATCGTTAGGAAAACGATGCTGCTGTAATAGCCGGCATAGAAGACAAAATTAACCGCTTTGCAGGTTTCTTCTCCAAGCGTCCACCCCCACAGGTGATCGTACGCCCAGAACGGAAGTCCGAACGTGAACACCAAGTCCGAGAGCGCCAGGTTTAGAATGAACGTATTTGTGAGCGATCGAAGGGTTTAGTACAGCACCAAGATAGCAAGGACTAAGACGTTGCCCACGAGACTCAGCGCGATCACAGCGGAGAAGAACATCGGGGTCGCGATGGATCCAAATCTCACAACGTCCGTTTTATTGCAGATTTCGCTGTCATAATAATCAGAATATTCATATTCATCTTCACTGTCGATTTGTCCTGTCATTTCTTTAACGTTTCTGTTGGGAAAACACACACATAACCTACACATTAATGAAATAAGAATAATACGCCACATTAAAAAGAGAAAAGGTTTTGGATATTTAAAGACTCGTTGGCATGCTTTCTATTTTATTTAAAGATTTCTTTGATTACTCATTAGCTGACCTCTGACGAGTGCATTCGTGAGTATTATATAACCAAAAACGTGAGTATTATATAACCAAAAACGTACATAATTTGACCAAATGGCACTGTGTCCCTCTGTAGATTGACCAAAAACCTTCAGATATGGGAGTCCAGTGGCCAAATGTGTGTTTACATCGCCACCAGTACGTATTTTTAAATTATACGATACAGTTTGCTGTGGAAAGTCATCAGAGAACGCGATGACCTCACACACCTTTTCCACACAGGAAGCGAGATAACGATGACTTGGCCATGAAAAGTGGACTGCTGAACCTCGGAAGCAGCCGTGAAGATCGTCGGTAACGTGGACAATGTGCTGCCCTCACTGTGTGTACGCTTACATGGCTATGCAGCCAGCTAAACACACTTCTAATAAAGGTCCAGAAGCAGGAGTTGAGTTTCTGAGTTTCCTTTACTGGAAGAAAATTTGTAAAACTGCCAAACCAGAATGGAACAGACACTGAGTTTAGCAAAAATGGTCAAATGCAATAACATAAACAAACATCAGTGACTGCACACAAACAGTACAATTGAATCACTAGGTCCCTCAAAGCAACGGAGTTGCTAATGTTTCTCACGCGTAAAACAAAACATAACACTTGCACAACTATTTAGCAAGTGTATCATTTAGGGTAGGGTAATATAGCGTGGAATTTTATACACTTAGCCAAACATAAATAGCATATCACGTGATTGTAACCAACAGTAGATTTAATTATCATAGCAACAGCCGCGAACAAGTATAAATAAATGACGTTAGTAACACGAACACAAAAGCGTTAATGAAATACCTGTAGACAAACTAAAACTCAAGAAAATTTGCAAATACTGTAACTCTTGTTAACTGATTATTCAGAGATAGTGCTTCAACAAGAGCTGTTATGGAGGGGAAGAAAGAAGGTAGACTTGCTCTTTTTCATGTTTGACGAACAATTAACGACAATGCATCAAGGACGCGCTTAACATAATAATAAACGTAACCAGCAGAGGGCGCCAACAACATGTAACAACAATTCAGTCCATAGAAATGACCTCAGAAACTGGTCTCAGTAGAAACTTAAGTGTACAGTCACATTCTGTTTTTATTTCCACTTTTCAGACTTCTCTGTCATCACTGGGAAAGGCTTTGCTGACTAACCCAGCTGGCCAGTCATGTTGCTTGATTTGGTTGTCCCTGAGCAGGACAAGGTCTCCTACTGTCTTAGGCATACGCTTACCACAGAAACAAAATGAAATCCCTAAGGGGGGGGGAGGGGGGGAAGCATTGGAAATCTGCCGAGCAAACCCAACGGTGGAAGAAATGTCCAGGTTGATCTATAAAAAGACGTCATCACTGTAACAGTCTATATAGGCTATATATTATTAAGCTGTATAGGCTACGCCTTCATCGCCAAGGCCTCCCATCTATTGAATGGGGCACAATTTACACGTTGGAGATCAAATCTGATTGCGTGTAGCCAAACTGTGAAACTGTCACTCCAAAGTAGGCTGGCCAGTAGAGACGCATCACCATCGGCTAAACGTAGATCCCCCCCAAATGGATTACTACTCGCAAAAGAACTTGACCTCGCAAAAAAAAAAAAAAAATCCTAACTGTAAAAGCCTGACCTCACGAAACATTTCAACTCGCCAAAACTTGAACTCCAGAACTTTATAGACTGAGAGCAGTGAACAGTAGTACAGCTGTGCAGTGAGAGAGTCTGTGTGTTTCACGAGCTGCTGAAAGTCTGCTCTTTGTCTACAATCCCAGATCTGCTCAGCCTGGCCTCAGTCCAGCACCACACACCCTGCAGGTGTGGGCAGAACCAGGAAGTCACTCACACACTCTCTGTCACGCAGTTTCAGAGAAACGAAACTTAACTCTAGTCTCTGTCAGTGTGAGCAGTAAAATAACAGAGGCCATCATACAGTTGAGTCCGCTCCAACTAGGAAATATCTCCTGCTCTTTCTCGCACTGATTCACGAAGACTTCTCTGCATTCTGAACTAAAACTAATCTCTGTTTTTTTAGCAGTAAAATGGCACAGGTTGCAGATCTTCTGTATCAGGACCAGTTCAGCTGTGCGATCTGCCTGGATCTGCTGAAGGATCCGGTGACTATTCCCTGTGCACACAATTACTGTATGGGCTGTATTAAGGGCTACTGGGATCAGGATGATTATACTGGTGTTTATCGCTGTCCCCAGTGCAGAGAAACTTTCATCCCAAGGCCTGTTTTAAGAAAAAACACTATGTTGGCTGAAGTGGTGGATAAACTGAAGAAGACAGGACTCCAAGCTGCTCCTCCTGCTCACTGTTATGCTGGACCTGGAGACGTGGTGTGTGATGCCTGCACTGGAAGAAAGCGCAAAGCCGGCAAGTCCTGTCTGGTGTGCCTGGTGTCTTACTGCGAAACTCACCTCCAGCCTCACTTTGAATCTCCTGCCTTTAAGAAGCACAAACTGGTCACAGCCACTGGAAACTTGCAGGATAAGATCTGCTCTCATCATGACAAACTGCTGGAGGTTTACTGTCGTACTGATCAGCAGTGTATCTGTTACCCCTGTGTGATGGATAAACACAGCGGGCATAACACAGTTTCAGCTGCAGCAGAAAGAATTGAGAAACAGGTAAGCACTGAAACTCTTACACAAAACACTCAACCTTTTTTTACAGTAATGATAGATATAATCTTGGCTTAAACTGCCAATATTCAGGTTTATGACATGTTTTATATACTTAGTTTCAAATATTTATGAAGTGCATTTGAAATATTTTATGTATTTTGAAAAATAATTGAACAGCACAGTGATTTCCATACGGAAGTACACAGTGATTAAGCAGTAAGAGCAGGAAGTGACCCCAAGTCACACCCCTCACTCCCCTATTCACTCCCTGAAAGGGAATCAACACGGCTGGAGCAGCTAGTTCACACTCACACAGTTTAGAAGCTTTACTTATGAGGCCAGAACACTTCTCCACAGACATGCAGAATTTCAAATAATTTGATGCTTACTTATAGTATTTAATGTTAAATATGAGAAAATTATTAAACACATGTGAATGCAGTGTACTATAATATAACTGTGAAAATAATCTGTCCACAGAAGCAGCTGGGGGCAACACAGAGTAAATTCCAGCAGAGAATCCAGGAGAGAGAGAAGGAGCTGCAGGATCTGAGACAGGCTGTGCAGTCACTCAAGGTGGGTACTGACCAGATGAGAAGACAACAGCTGGCTGCTGGAAGAGCCATTTCAGGGCTCAGTCAGGGCTCTCCTCCAGTCAGCCAGTGAGGAGCCCAGTGTTGGGCCACTTTCCAGCCCTGTGGGGCTCAATCCCACTGACCCACACTGTGGGGAACAGGCTGTCTGGGGTCCCAGTAAGAGCTGAGTGAAAGGCCTAGTTAAAATGTACAGCCCTCCTTTCTCTGTGTCTCCTAACAGCGCTCTGCACAGGCAGCAGTGGAGGACAGCAAGAGGATCTTTACTGAGCTGATCAGCTCCATTGAGAGAAGGCGCTCTGAGGTAGAAGGGCTGATCAGAGATCAGGAGAAGGCTGAAGTGAGTCGGGCTGAAGGACTCCTGGAGCAACTGGAGAAGGAGATTGCTGAGCTGAGGAGGAGAGACGCTGAGCTGGAGCAGCTTTCACACACAGAGGATCACATCCATTTCCTCCGGGTAACATCACTGGCTCTCTGACAGTCTGCACTATGTACATTGCACATACAGTACATGGAGAAGTGTGTTCCTCAAGATCTAGCATCTGCACAGGAATCTGAATCTGAATTTTGATATTTGGAATAAGCTCCCTGTGATCAACACTGTTTGATTGTACAAGTGTGACTCTAGCCCATAGTTAAACTAGCTTTTTTTGGGAGTTAACTCTTGAAGAGACTTCTCAGGCAGCAGGCCCTGATAGTATATTCCCAAGAGTAATCAAAGAGTTAGGTGAGATCATCTTATACCACTGGCAGGTATTTTAGACAGTCTTTAGAATCTGGGGAAATACCTGAGGACTGGAAGCAATGTAGTATAATACCAATATATAAGAAAGGGGACCGTACTGATCCAGGAAACTACAGGCTTGTCAATTTAACTTGCATCACATGTACAATATTGGAATCTATATTAGAGACAAGTTAGAAGTGTTTCTTGAAAATAACAACATCATAAGGGATAGCCTGCATGGTTTTTGCAAGGGAAGATGCCTGACAAACCTTCAGGTATTCTTTGAAGATGCTACCAAGGTCTTTTCATTATAACAATACTTATGGTATTATTTACATAGGTTTCCAAAAGCCATTTGATAAGGTACCACATGACAGACTTCAAGACAGTAGGATATTAGAGGAGGTATTTCAGAGTGGATTTGAAACAGTACACAAACAGTAGTGGTAGGAGTGATAGTAGCTGAGTAGGGAACTGTGGGAAGTGGAGTCCCACAAGGATCAGTGCTGGGACCACAGCTGTTCCTCATTTAAATCACCTTGACAGGGACATAGAAAGTGCATTAGTCGAATTTGCAGATGATACATAACTAGGAGGCCCAGCCAATAGTTAGAAATCTATTAAAGTCATCCAAGAAGATTTAAAATCCAGAATTTGGCAGAAAACTGGCAAATGAAATTCAGCATAGCTAAATGTAAAGTTCTGCATGTGGGAAATAAAAACATTATGCAGTATTATTTTATGGGAGGAACAAAACTGGAATGTGCTCAATTTGAAAAAGACTTGGGGGTAATTTTTGATCAAAGCCTTTTAGGTTTTAGGCACTGTGCTGTAGCAGTAAAAAAAATGTCCCAAAGGATGCTGGGGTATATAGCCAAAACATTGAGTATAATCCAAGAAAGTTATACCCACCTTATACAATACATTTGTTAGACCACTTGGAGCATTGTGTGCAGCACTGGGGGCCACACTACAAGAAAGCTATAGAGGCTCTGGAAAAGGTTCAAAGAAGGGCAACCAAATTGATTCCTGGTATGAAAGATAAAAGCTATGAGGAAAGATTTAGGATGCTTACAGTTTTTTTTTGATTGCTAAGACACATTTAATGAAACAATTCTCACCAGCACATTGTCAATCAAGGTGGCACATATTTCGTCTGGGACAAATTGTCTCCTGCCTCTTCGTCTCCTTTGTCTTCCTAATCTTTGGACAGTTTGTCCATTTTGAGGATCGCAAATGGACGCAAACTGTGGCCCTATTTATTGATCCAGAGATTGTGACCGGTGTGTAAACAATTTTGCTTCAAAGTGTTTGCACCTAGAGAAAGGTGTGTTACCTGAGTTTAGGTTGTGATGACTTGAGTTAACTGTTTTGACTACTTGTGTTTGTTGCATGAGCACAGTGTGTAACCAGTGATTCATGAGAGCATTTGTTTGTAGAGATTTGCAGAAAAAGTTTAACAATTTGCAGCATGTGTTAAAACAAGTGAAAAGAGTTCATAGTTTTGAGAGATGTGTTGGTCCTCTCTGAGAACTGAAATAATAATTTGGGAGTTTTTGCTAAAAGAACCAGTTTTAGTGTGTTAGCAATCAAGAAAAAACTGTAATCTCTTCAAGTTTAGTAAAAGGAGACTTGATCAAAAAGGATGATTTGATTGAGGTCTATAAATTCATAAAAGGGATGAACAAAATGAACTACAAGAGATCTTTCAGATTGAGTTCTGCCCTGTTGATTAGGTCAAGAGTTTACAGTGAATCCAATGAAAATGAGATCGTTTCAGAAAGTATCGTGAGAAAGCTAATATTACATCTAAGTGCATATACTGTTTATGTATGAAAACAAGGGTTTCTGAGCAATACAGGGTTAAATGTTATGCAAATTTGCATAATTGTGTGCCTGACATTTTAAAGTATACCGTGGCAAACACGCCTGCCACAGGCCACCGAAGTGGCTTTCCTTGGGGCCCTCCAGCACAGAGACACAGGGAGAAGATGTTCCAACAGTCCAGATTTATTTTACGAGGGTTTGGCAAGATGGTAACGCCAAATGAGCAGATGTAAAAACCCTGTCATGACAGAGAGCTCCCCGTGTGAGTGGGGATGGCAGATTTAACCTGTGCGCAGTGATTACCTCACTACGCACAGGTGCAGCCACTCCTGTTCCTGGGTCCAATTAGCCTGGCCAATTATCTAATTCTTAACCACTTATCCAATTGGCCAGGTCTAATTAGCCTGACCCAGGGCAGGTGTGGCTGCTTAAACCAACCATCCCCACACCACATATACAACTATAAAATGGACAGCTAATTGGTCAAAGACAAATTTTCACTCTTACTTGCCTAACCACACAAAAACAACATTGAAATTCACTGGGCACAGCACAGCACCAAGCGTGTAATCAACACCGGTGTGGAGTTGAATCAGCCTCCTATATACCTAATAAATCAACACTAAAAATAATTGATTGAAAAAGACGAACCCTGAACACATGGGTACAGGTCAGAAAATACTCTTTTCACACGTTTTTCTCACTCCAGATTTTTTAATCCCAGTAATTTTCTGTGTTTCGACTGTTCTCTGTCTGCCTGCCTGTCTGTCTGTCTGCAGAACTTTCAGTCTGTCTGTGTCCCTCCTGGACCTGGAGCCATTCCCAGCATCACTGTCAGCCCACACAGCTCTTTTGAAGCTGTGACGAAATCGGTCTCTGAACTGAATAAGCAGCTGGAGGACGTCTTCAAGGTGGAACTGGTCAAAATATCTAATTCAGGTAGTTAAAAGATTTATGAAGAAAAATCATTTTTTTCTAGTTTTTATTCCATCCAAAACAATGGTCCCATGCAGCAAAGTGATTATAATTATCTTTTAGAAATCCATCTCAGTGTAGACATTATCCCCAATCCCCATCCTGAAATTTCTCTTTGTCCCCCTCTTTATATATGCATGTATCTTTCTTTTTGACATTTTCTCTCACTCTGTCTCTGCAGTGAAAGTAGTCTATACTGTAGAGCGCTCACACACACACACGCACACACGCACACACTCATACACACACATATATACTATATATACCAAATATATATACCAAACCATGAAGTCAAATCTGAGGTATTACATGGAACAAAGATTTAGGTCTACTGTTCACACTCCTGCTGGCCATCATGGGTACATTTAATGTTATGAAGGTTAAAGGTAAGATCTCTGCAGTATAGAGTATTACAGTTTGTAGTCCTAAAACACAGAAGTAAGCACACATTTTTGAGCCCTGGGTTCCCTTTTTTCTCACAGGGGTTTTGTTTTCTGCTGACAACAATGGTTGCATTCTGGCAACTACCAATCTAGTTTCCATACCAGCCCGCCTGCACGCACCAACCATTGTAGTTTCAAAATAGCAACTTGTTAGTAACTTATTGTTTAAAGCACAAACAAAAAAAATTTGCGGTAGAGACAGTATTAATGAGTGTAATTTATCGTTCATTAACCACAGACTTTATTTTTGGGAGAAAACGAAATCCCAGTGGGAGAAAAGCATTGGAAATCTGTCCTAGGGAACCCATGGTGGAAGAAATGTCTGGGTTGGCCTATAAAAAGTCATCATCACTGTAACACTCGACTATCCCACAACGTGTTCTTCTCCTCTGCAGCATTTGGCACCTCTATTGCGGGGTTCTCGTTCGGAGCCCCCCCCCAGGTATAGCCCGGCCTCCAGTTCGGCCAGCCGGCCAACACCACGCTCGGCTCGACTGCTGCTCCCGCGTCCTCTGCTGCAGGTGACGACTGAGGAACTGTGGCTGTGTGTGTGTGTGAATGTGTGTATGTGTGTGAATGTGCATGTGTGTGTGAGAACATGTGCGTGCGTGTGTGTGTGAGGACGTGTGTGTGTGTGTGTGTGAGGACGTGTGCGTGCGTGCGTGTGTGAGGACGTGTGTGTGTGTGTGTGTGTGTGTGTGTGTGTGTGAGGACGTGTGCGTGCGTGTGTGTGAGGACGTGTGCGTGTGTGTGTGTGTGTGTGAGGACGTGTGCGTGCGTGTGTGTGTGAGGACGTGTGCGTGCGTGTGTGTGAGGACGTGTGCGTGCGTGTGTGTGAGGATGTGTGCGTGCGTGTGTGTGTGTGTGTGTGTGAGGACGTGTGCGTGCGTGTGTGTGAGGACGTGTGCGTGCGTGTGTGTGAGGATGTGTGCGTGCGTGTGTGTGTGTGTGTGTGAGGACGTGCGTGTGTGTGTGTGATGGGAGAAAAGCATTGGAAATCTGTCCTAGGGAACCCATGGTGGAAGAAATGTCTGGGTTGGCCTATAAAAAGTCATCATCACTGTAACACTCGACTATCCCACAACGTGTTCTTCTCCTCTGCAGCATTTGGCACCTCTATTGCGGGGTTCTCGTTCGGAGCCCCCCCCCAGGTATAGCCCGGCCTCCAGTTCGGCCAGCCGGCCAACACCACGCTCGGCTCGACTGCTGCTCCCGCGTCCTCTGCTGCAGGTGACGACTGAGGAACTGTGGCTGTGTGTGTGTGTGAATGTGTGTGTGAATGTGTGAGAACGTGTGTGTGTGTGTGTGTGCCCGAATGTGCTTGTGTGTGTGTGCGAATGTGTGTCTGAATGTGTTTGTGTGTGTGTGAGTGTGTGCATGTTTGTGTGTGTGCGTGTCAGTGTGTGTGAGAATGTGTGTATGTGTGTGAATGTGCATGTGTGTGTGAGAACATGTGTGTGCGTGTGTGTGTGAGTGTGTGTGTGAGTGAATGTGCGTGTGTGTGAGTGTGTGGGTGAGTGAATGTGTGTGTGTGTGTGTGACAGCCTGTGTGCGCGTTTGTGTGTGAGAACATGTGTGTGTGTCTGAATGTACGTGTGTTTATGTGCGTGTGTGTGTGTGAGAACGTGTGTGTGTGTGCATGTGTGTGAGAACGTGTGTGCCGTAAGAAATAATAAATATATTGTTAAATGCAAAAGTATTGGGACAGTGGCATTATTTTTGATGTTTTTTTATTTTTGGCTCTGTACTCCAGCACATTGGATCTGAAATGAATGAACATGCGGTTACAGTGCAGACTGTTTAATTATAAATTAAAAAGCTTTAATTTGAGGGTACTGACATCCATTTTGGGTGATCCACAAAGAACTGACAGCCATTTTTATATAGTCCTTCATTTTAGGGGAACAAAAGTAAATGTAGAAATTAACATAATTTGAAATTGTCGTCATATTTAGCGGTTGGTTGGAAATCATTTGCATTCAATGACTGCCTAAAGTTCGGGACCCACAGGCATCACCTGACGTGGGGTATCTGTCCCTGTGATGCGCTGCCAGGCCTGTACTGCCGACATCTTCAGCTCCTGTTTGTTTGTGCGGTGTTCCGCCTTCAGTCTCGTCTTCACCAAGTGAGGCGTGTGCCAAATTGGATTCAGGGTGGGTGATTGACTTGGCCAGTCAAGAACATTAAACATTTTGAGTTCTGAAAAACTGGTTGCAAACAGTGTTTGTGTTCGGGGTCATTGTTCTGCTGCTATGTGAGGCACCGTCCAATGGGTTTTCAGGCATTTGGTTTGATCTGTACACTTCAGAATCCATCCTGCTACTGCCGTCATCAGCCACATCATCAGTAAAGACAAGTGAGTCAGTTCTAGTGACAGCCAGACATGCCCAAGCCATAACACTACCTCCACCAGGTTTCACAGATGCACCTGCTTTGGATTACAGTATGAGCAATTAATTTCTTCTTTCGACACCAAGACCATGTCGAGACCTTTAGTTAACTTTCGTGTGAATGACGTACTGATGCAACAACAGACAGCTGGCCAAGAAAAAGCTGAGCATCCAATTGTCCATTTAGTTTGGGTCCTCAAATATGGGGGGACCATGAATAAAAAGGGCAGCAATCAAGTCAAATTAAGGCTGACAGTCTTTACTTTAGACCTCATATTGCTTCATTACAAATCCAATGTTCTGGACTACAGAGCCAAAACAAAAAAACGTGTAACTGTACTAGTACAGTATAAGTACTGTATAAATGTGCACACGTCACTGAAATGAGTACTGCAGTAAGATGGGGCATTTTCAGATGTGTTTTTATGGATGTTTTTATGTTTTTAGGGTCAACCGCTCCATCAGCTTCTTCTCTCACTGCTCCGGTTGCAGGTGGGGGCTTGAGTCTCGGGGGCTTTGGCAGCAACAGGGGTTTGTCTGGTGCTCCCTTAGGGGGCTCCGGCCTCTTTTACTAAGACCTGCATCCACATCCTCGCACAGAACAGGCGCTGTGGGGGTTTCTCCTTCTCAGACTCGGATGGGTGCTTTAAGGCTGAGAAATGGACACTGCTGAAAGAAGTGTGTCCCTCAAGACTCAAGCATTTCACTGGGCTTCACCCGGACATTCCTCAACAAGGGATGTAACGGAACTGTTTTTTTGTTTGTTTTTTTGCTGCTCCACATCTGTGAACAGGTTGATCTGCTAGCTCGCCGCCTGTAACCAAAAAGGTCACGGGTTCGATTCCCGGGTAGGACACTGTCATTGTACCCATGAGCAAGGCACCTGCATTGCTTCAGTACATATATCCAGCTGTCTAAATGTATGCACTATGCATGCTATGTAAGAGTTGTGTAAGTTGCTTTGGGTAAGGGAGTCTGATAAATTCCTGTAGTGTAAATTAATATCTTGCAATAATAATTACCAAATTAACTAAAATAAATGCATTCTGTATGCTGAATAAGTGAGAGGTTTTAACTGATCAAAACCACTGGATTCAGAACAAAAAAAAAGAATTGACCTTCACTCTCTCAAAAATGATTTCGTGCTAAAGCCTTGTTCATTGCAGGGTGAATAAAAAAGGACTAATTGCTATCAGTAAAATTATGAAAAGTGAAAAGTGCGGTCTGTTGTCATGTCATGAATTTATTTTTCAAAAGCATTTAATTTTTGTATGTGTTCTCAGACATGTAATTCACCAGTTAGTCGCACTCAGCCATAGGAAGCTTGAAAGCGCTCAGCCAGCTATCTCAGCACACTATCATAGTTCAGGTGTTTTCATTTATCAAACTTAGGGTTTTTAATCTATTCATTTCTCATTTTTATTTCTCCTTTGTTTAAGATAATTTATTTTCTCCTATACAGTGAGTCATAACAGCTTATATCATAAACACAGAAATCATATCATGTATTCTTTTTTTTTGGGAAATAGGGTCATGTGATCATCTTTGTGTTGGCACTTGAATTAATCTTTTATTTTTAGTTTATATGCTGAAAACACCACATTGTACGCCTGAAAAACATTATTCTAATTGAAAAGAACTGTATGGCGATCGATTGGGGTGCTGATCACTTTATTATATAGCCATTTTTTGGATTCAATAAAATGTGCTAATGATTTAAGGTTTGTTGTCTGGATTTTGTATATGGTAAGAAACAGAACCTTTTTGTAGAAGGGTATCAGGCAATAACCTGAACCTCACATAAACCCGCCAAATATCCCTGCTTTACCTGGGGAAGCAGGTGCCGGCTGCTTGGGGTTCAGCTCTGATTGATCCTGACAGCATTACCCAGTGTGCCACCTATTCTAAGTAAAACATATAAGGAGACCCCCCCCCCCCCAGTACCCCACCCACATATTATTGAAGCTGATGGCAGCATACAACCATGGGTGGGAAATAGCACATTAGTGCATGGAGCATCTCCATGTTTTAGTTAAAGGACATTAATGGCATTACTATGCAGAAAAACAAGGAGCAATTCCCAGTAGAGCCCTGCAGGGGGGGCTGTGAGGATTTAGTCTCCCACAGTTTGTCGTTCTAGTGCTGCTGCTCCACACTTCTCGAAACTTCTTCAGATTTTTTTTTTCTTGCTGCTCTTACAATAAACTCTCATTTCATTGTGGAGATTCATTTTTTTAGCTTCACTTCCTGGTTTTTGTGAGTTCAAGCACCTTCTTTCTCAGTTTTCCTACTTCCTGAAAAGTGTCATTGGGAAAATGGTCAACACAATATATATACATATATATATACAATGACCCTCCTATTATATATATACATATATATACACAATGCATTACGCACAAACATTACATTCTATATGTCATATGAAGTATAACCTTGTTATTTAGAAACGATAATGTATTATATACCGAATATAAAATCACATCACTTCGCATGTAGATTCTCATAAATATATGTTGTTATGAAACTAGTCTGGAATTTGTCTGAATAGTCTGAAAACTGTTTACTGGAATTTGTGTACTGCCACCTGGAAGGAACTAGAGGTGTAGCCGAAACCGAATACTGTATTTGGAAATGTACATATAATACCTTTCTTCCCAAACTTAACCAGTGATATTGGAGAAATGTTGAGATTTGGAGGAAAAAAAACTGAATGTGAAATAAAATGAATGACTGGTAATTTGTTGACACTTTAATGTATTTCTTCACAGAGCAGGAAGTAGACTGTGAAACATTCCATATGTCTTACTGAAAATGACAGTAACAATAAAATAGTGTGCTGGTACACTCCCACTCTCCATGTACTGTGGCTTGCCCCCATCACCAAACCTCAGGTATGAAACAGGTACGACCAGACAGATCACATCTTCCTTTCTACAAAACCCGTGCTGCTCAGCCCCTCATCAGTCTAACACCACACAACCAGGAAGTCACTCCCCCTCTCTCTGTCATACAGTTTCAGAGAAAATAAATTTAACTCAGTCTCAGTAAGGTATTAACAGAGATCAGCATCTAGGCGGGTCTGCTCAGAACCAGGAAATATCTCCTGCTCTTTCTCACACGGATTCAGAGAAACTACACTACATTCTGAACTAAAGCTAACCTCTGTCACTTTGAGAATTGAAATGGCACAGGCTGCAGATCTTCTGTATCAGGACCAGTTCAGCTGTGCAATCTGTCTGGATATACTAAATGATCCAGTGACTATTCCCTGTGGGCACAGTTATTGTATGGGCTGTATTAAGGGCTGCTGGAATCAGGATGATCATACTGGTGTCTACAGCTGTCCCCAGTGCAGACAGACCTTCACTCCAAGGCCTGTTTTAAGAAAAAACACCATGTTTGCTGAAGTGGTAGAGAAACTGAAGAATACAGGACTCCAAGCTGCTCTTCCTGCTCACTGTTACGCTGGACCTGGAGATGTGGAGTGTGATTTCTGCACTGGGAGAAAGCGCAAAGCTGTCAAGTCCTGTCTGGTGTGTCTGGCCTCTTACTGTGAAACTCACCTCCAGCCTCACTATGAATCTCCTCTTCTTAAGAAGCACAAACTGGTCAAAGCCACTGGAAACCTGCAGGAGAAGATCTGCTCTCATCATGACAAACTGCTGGAGGTTTACTGTCGTACTGATCAGCAGTGTATCTGTTATCTGTGTACGATGGATGAACACAGAGGCCATGATACAGTCTCAGCTGCAGCAGAAAAGACTGAGAAACAGGTAAGCACTGGAGCTCATAAACATGACACTCATGCTTTGTTACAGTAAAGGCAGAAATCATTTTAGATTATAACTACGGTATGTAAAATTAAGACCTGTTATGTTATTGAATATATATATATATATATATATATATATATATAAAGTAAAGTTGAATACATTTGAAAAAATAATTTTAAAAGGCAGTGATTTCAGGTCTGAAGTCCACGTGATAAAGCAGTAAGAGCAGGAAGTGAACCCAAGTCAGCTCTCTGTGACAGCTCTGTTCACACCCCTCACCCCCCTGTTCTTTCCCTGAATGGGAATCAACATGGCTGGAGCAGCTAGTTCACTCACACAGTTTAGAAGCTTTACATAAAAGACCAGTTCACTTTTACAAACTGATCTGCAGAATTTCAAATAAGATGACGCTTATTTATTATATTTAGTGTTAAACATAGTGATATTATTTAACAAATGTGAATGCATTGTACTATAATATAATTGAAAAAAATACTTGATCAACAGAAGCAGTTGGGGGCGATACAGAGTAAATTCCAGCAGAGAATTCAAGAGAGAGAGAAGGAGCTGCAGGACCTGAGACAGACTGTGCAGTCAATCAAGGTGGGTACTGACCAGAGGAGAAGACATCAGCTGGCTACTGGAACAGCGATTTCAGGGATCAGTCAGGGCTCTCCTCCAGTCAGCCAGTGAGGAGCTCAGTGTTGGGCCACTTTCCAGCCCTGTGGGACTCAATCCCACTGAGTCACACTGTGGGGAACAGGCTGTTTGGGGTCCCAGTAAGAGCTGAGTGAAAGGCCTAGTTAAAATGTACAGCCCTCCTCTCTCTGTGTCTCCTAACAGCGCTCTGCACAGGCAGCAGAGGAGGACAGTGAGAGGATCTTTACTGAGCTGATCCGCTCCATTGAGAGAAGGCGCTCTGAGGTGAAAGAGCTGATCAGAGATCAGGAGAAGGCTGCAGTGAGTCGGACTGAAGGACTCCTGGAGCGACTGGAGCAAGAGATTGCTGAGCTGAGGAGGAGAGACGCTGAGCTGGAGCAGCTTTCACACACAGAGGATCACATCCATTTCCTCCAGGTAACATCACTGGGTCTCTGACAGTCTGCACTATGTACATTGTACATACATGGTGAGGGGTGTTCCTCATTTAGAAATATCTGTTACTGACATCTACACAAGAATCTGAGTTGAGACTGTTCTCTGTCTGTCTGTCCGTCTGTCTACAGAGCTGTCAGTCTCTCTGTGTCCCTCCTGGACCTGAAGACTTGCCCAGCATCACTGTCAGTCCACACATCTCTTTTGAGGCTGTGAGAAAATCTGTTTCTGAACTAAAAGAGCAACTGGAGGACTTCTGCAAGGTGGAACTGGTCAAAATTTCTGAATCAGGTTGTTAAAAATTTTAACCCTTAACCAATGATTGGAGCAAATATATGGAGTATAATATTCTAAATCCATGTGTCGACATCATCCTTAATCTCCCCCTGCATATATATATATTTATTTTTTTGTCCTTTTCTCTCACTCTGTTCCTGCAGTGAAAGAAGTCCATGCTGTAGAGCCCAGGACTAGAGAGGATTTCTTACAGTGTGAGTGCTCGCTCTGAATCTCTCATCTGAGACACACACACACACACACACACACACACACACACACTAGTCTGCTTGCCATTCTACATCTTGCAAGTGGGGGGTGGGGGGGGGAGAAGCTAAATCCAAATTTTATTTGAGGAAAATATGTCCTGGGATTTTCCAGAGCCATCAAACAGAAAATTCAAAATCAAATTTGTGACTGCCTGGATGGCAATATACACATATATATATATTTTTAGGACTTTTTTTAGGACTTTAGATTGCAGCTGGATTCAAACCGCCAATGTCACTGAGCCCCATGAGCTCATGTATCGTCCTCTACGAGCTACACCCCAAGTAACGCACCCCGTAAAGTGCACATATTTACAATTTTCTGCCATGAATTTCCTGCCAAAGCTCTACTGCCGTGGCCAGGATAAAAAAACAGGGCCGTCAGACTGACCTTAGTGTCCTGACGGACGGTGGGTTTGTGGGAAACTGCAAACCACCACTGCAGATTTGGTCATTAAAAGTACTGGAACTGTGACAACTGAAAACAGGGTTAAGCAGTAACTTAGCAGGCAGGCCAGTGTTAATTACTGAGAGCCAATAACCACTGCCTGAGCTTTTTTCATTATTTATTTAAACACACACACACACACACACACCAGCCTCTCTCTATGAGAAACAAGAATATACTGTATCATAGGTAGACTATAGATAGACCTGTCCTCATATTAAATTTTAACCTTCTCTTCCATCAGATTGCTGTCGGCTCACTCTGGACCCCAACACAGCGTATAAATACCTCCGTCTGTCTGAGGGGAACAGAAAGGTGACCCGTGTGGAAAGGATCCAGTCATATCCTGATCATCCAGAGAGATTTGAGGACCGGGCCCAAGTGCTGTGCAGAGAGGGTCTGTCTGGACGCTGTTACTGGGAGGCTGAGTGGAGTGGGGATGGGGTTTATATAGCAGTGTTATATAAAGAGATCAGGAGGAAAGGGGGCCGTAATGAGGGTATAATGGGATTTAATAACACGTCCTGGAGTTTGCGCTGCACTTCCACCGGTTACGATTTCTGGCACAATGCTGAGTGCACTACAATCCCTGTTCCCCCGCTCCTCCAGAATAGGAGTGTACCTGGATCATGGGGCAGGAACTCTGTCCTTCTACAGTGTCTCTGACACAATGACCCTCCTGCACAGAGTCCAGACCACATTCACTCAGCCCCTCTATCCTGCGTTTGGGGTTGGTGTTGAATCCTCTGTAAAACTGTGTGATCTGGGATGAGAGAGAGGGAAGACTGGCTGTATTTAGAGGTAGAGAATAACACTGCAGCGAGAGTGTGTTCATCTTCTGTATTTGTAAAAGGTGTAAGGTACTCTAACCACCACATTGAATCTTTGTCTCTTCATTCTGGACTATTGTAATTCCACTGGCACGCACTGGTGGAGTCATTAGTATCACAAGCTGTAAATGGCAGCTGGAAAGGCAACACAGCAGGGCCACAGCAACCTTCAAGACACGGGACAGCAGTCTCACAACCTCCTTATGGGAAAGAAGAGCGTGTGCATGCGCGTGTTTTTGTGATTTTTTTTTTTTTTTTCTCTGAAGTTTTGGTTGCCATATTGCCCATTCGTTTGTTCTGGAAGATTTCTTTTGTTTCGTGTTTTTGGGTGAATAAAAGGCGGTAAGCCAGCACCTCTTGTTGTGTTTTCTGGTCTGTTCACCACGGGAGCAGAGGCCACCCCCAGCCCTTCCTCACAGCATACACCACATGGCCAAAAGTATGTGGACTCCTGACATCCAACAACTCATCCATAATTATGGGTATTGATATGGAGTTGGGTCCACCCTTCACGGCTATAGCAGCCTCCACTCTTCAGGGAAGGCTTTATAATAGACGTTAGAACACTGCTGCAGGGATCTGCTTCCATTCAGCCAGAAGAGCATTAGTGAGGCTGGGCACTGATTGGTCGATTAGGCTTGGCTTGCAGTTGCCCTCCCAACTGATCCAAAAGGTGTTGGACCCTTGAGCAAGGTACTTAACCTGCATTGCTGCAGTGTATATTCAGCTGTATAAATGACTGGATATATACTGGATATACCCAGTGTTACCCAATAAATGGACGCAATGTAACTGCTATGTAATAAATAAAAAATACGCTCTGAATAAGAGCATCTGCTAAATGCTTATATATAACAAATTCCAAATATGTACCTTCAAGTACAAAATTATGTTTCTGAGGCAATCCCTACAATCTTCACAATTTCAATCTTAACTCAGATATTCATGCACATATGACAAGGCATTCCTTTCCTATAGAAAGCAAATTGTTTACATTATTTTCCCCCTCCCTAACAACGTTCAAACACAGGTATGAGTTCTTTATTAAATCTTTCAATGTAACAGCAGTATTTTCTTCCTCTTTCCCATAACTGCTCATTTCAAATTTCACAATTGGTTGTTTTTCTCATTACTGCTACTATTCTTTTTTTTTTAAATTTAATACAATCCTTTTTGGTTCTTCAATTAATGCGATGTTATTTTCTTATGGTGAGGTTCTAGTATAAACCCCATAAGCTTTCCAAACTCTCCAGTACTTTTGATTCTGTAAATTACTTTTGTGCATTTATTCTTTCTTTGTGCAAACTCTCCAGCACTGTTGATTCTGTAAATTACGTTTTGTGCACTTTTGCGAATTTGTTCTTTCTTTGTGCAAATAATAAATAGACCACAGCTTTAAATCCTACATGTAAAATATATGTATTTATTTAAGAACTTTGATGAGCTTGGAGTTTCTCGGTGGCACAATTCATGGTGCTTGGCCGAAGTCGCGTAGTTTCTCAAAGACAAATACAGACTAACGTTACCCTAACAATGTAAATCAAGAAATAATGCGAGTTAGGGTTAAAACAACCTTCTCTCGTTCTCCTCCAGTTGTTCAAGATTTTTTAAGTAAAAGGGGAATCCCCTTCCGTGCAACCTCCTGCTCCCTTGCAACCATAAAAAGCACTGCTAGCTAACCCCTCAATGTCATTTTCTTCATAGTTTCACTTTTTTTGTTTGTTTTTTTCCCCCAAAAAACTGTCCCAGTTCCAACTGGTCAGGGTTTTGTCAAGTCAGGCAAGCCAACTGCCCAGGGACCTCCACTCGAACACGCCCCCAGTTATAAAGTCTGCTACCGCCAGCGGTTTTAGGTTGGTCTCGGTCAGTCTGGTGGTCTTGATATTGTGAGTAATACATTGCCTTTTTCACTGCTATAGCAATATGCGTGAATTCATTCAGTTGGTTTTACATTGGTCTATTTTAGCATGAGACAAGACAAATTATATTTTCCTAGCTGGTTGAACTATGTGTTTATATATAACTGGTGGACTACCTAACAATGTTTAATTTTCCTTTCATTGGCTAATAAACCCGTTGGCTAATAAACGGACGAACCACAGCGGTATGCAGGAATTTTCCTAAATTTTCGTGAACTGAGCGATGTTGTCTTACACGTCTGTTTAAAGGACGCTGTTACTGTAGTTGTGGTTAGGGATCTTTTGCATATTAAATAACTTATTAAATATGGCATTCTTACATATTAAATATGGCAGTTGTTACTGTTACAGCCCTCCAAAACGGAACGCAGCATATCTCATATAAGTTTGAAAAATATTCCAAACAATCAATCATCCTCTATTTAAATAGCACATTTCATGCACCTTAGTGCAACACAAAGTGCTTCACAATAAATTGAAAGAACAGATAGGGCCTACATTAAGAACATAATTATTAAAAGAAATTCAACAAAATGTAAAAGAGGGTCTTTCATCTGGAAGGTACATCAGGATTGAGGTATGCGTTCAGGGAACAGTTTAAATGCTCACCCGAGCTACGTGGCTATGGTTTGGTAATAAGGTATTATAGTAAGGTGTGACACCCTTTTTTACCATCCTGTTACGATCGTGTCAAAATTGACCCATTTCAAGACTTTACTCTCATTGAAAACTTAATTACATCCTCAACACTGTGGGTATGAACGATTGGGCAAAATTGACAGAGACCAATTTGATGTTTCTACAAAGTCAGGACAAAGATTTGGATACAATTTGGCCCAGTTGTGCAGAATTGTGATTGATAATATAGCAGAGTGGAAGCCCGATGAGTTTTCAGCATGTGACCTATGTATACTGCACATTATATATGCGCAGTATGTGTGTGTCTGTGTGTGTGGCATGCAGGTGTGCCTTTTGCATCTGCAGCACGTTGTTCTGGTTTTGCGGCATTGCTGGGAAGGGTGGGCGTGTCTCCTGTTCTGCTCACTTCCCCGTGCTGCGTCTTCAGGTGGGACTTCAGGTGGAGCAGGACCACATTCCTCCACTTCAGTGAGCCTGACGATGAGTGCAGAGGGTGGGGCTCCGGGGAGGGGCCATCTTCTCTGTGCTAGAACAGTGCACAGATCAGATTTACGTTTATCTGTATGGTTTTTTTGCACACACACGGGACCCAGTTATGCGACCCAGTTACACCTGACTACAACAACAAGGAGGAGTGGGTGATCATGATAAGCTTAGAGCATTCACTTATTTTGTAGAAAGTTCTGAACTCAGAATTATGAAGAAAGTTAGATTTTTAAATGATTTTTTATTAAAAATATATTCCTGTAAGTGACTGCGACTGTATCACTGTTGGTAACTGTACAAATTGAACTGTTGCATTCTGGCAAGGTGGACCCAATAAAGTATCATAAGCACACTAATATAGCATGATCTCTTAAAATAAGAAAGTGCACTTGGGTCACTTTTGAACAATTATACACATCAGGAAAATATACTTAGGCTTATTGCTTCTTTCAAACTTTTAGTAGGCCTACACCAATTATTTTCAAGTAGGCTACTTAACTAATAGAAACAAAGGCACTAGTTCTGACTGGATGTTTAAGTTACTTTTGAGTTTTGTTAATAAAAAAGTGAGTCAGTTTAGTCCCAAAGTTATCAAAGTCAGAGTCTGCTGACAGCTGGTTAGCAGGCTATATAACCCTGGATGCTGAAGCACTTGGTCTCTTCGTTTTTTAATTAAAAAAAAAAAAAAAATTAATTAATTAATTAAATAAAGCTGCTTTAGAACACCCTCGCGTTTACAGACTTCTAGACGTCGCTAATTTTAAATGAATTTGTTATTCTTTCAATCTGCATCTCCTGGAATCACGTTTCGGCTTTGAGCCGGTCGTTACAAGTATTTTATTAATTTATTTATTTCTATATTGTACGTTCAGCTTATATTAAAGTTTCATTTCATGAAAAATTGGAATTGACTCTTTTGGTTAAATTTGTAATACATGGGTTCAATGAATGAGCTGAAACCTTAAAGTTGTGAATTTGTTCAAGTCACCAAGACAAACAAAATATCCGGAAAGTAAAAATGTATTAAGAAGAGATGGTCAGTGTTCAGAGGTTGCTGATATATGATTCATTTTTAATGGCATTGAAGGAGAAAGTGACACACAGTCAGTTTGCTAGGCTTGGGAAGCATGTGCTTATAATTACAGGTGTGGGTGTGGGCAGCAGTTGACCCACCATTTTCACCTGCTGTGTCATCAGTTAGGTTAACAATGTTTGAACAGTTTATATAAACCCCATTAAGGTTTGTTCACACTTCCAGATTTAATGACCATTGCGACCGCCATTGCGTTATTTCAGTCTCAGTTGTGAGTAAAGCGGTTGTCTATAATGCAATTGCCTGTCTGATACAGTTACCTGCGTGTGGCCTAAATTTTGCGAACATGCAGATTAAATCTGAAGCAGTTTGTGGGGCAATATGGAGAAAAGGCCCAACATGGACGGCTTCACCACATGCAATTAATTAAGAAAGCTGTGGACAGCCAGTAGAGGGCAGAGTAGCGGTGTGTCTTCATAAACTGTGACTCAGGCTTTAACACAGAGACACCTTTACATGCAGGTGTCCTCACTTGGAAGCTGTCATGGGACAAGTAATGACTCATGTGGCCAACGCCTCTGGGGGACCACTGCGAGTGTACTACAGCACTGACAAGATGACTCTGGAGGAGATCGAGGTCGTCTACGGAACTAAAGCTGGTGGCTCCAAGTCTGAGGGTCTGAGCTTCTCAGCGTCTGCAGAAACCAGGATGCAAATGAAACGTGACACCCGCATCCGCTACATACGCATCCCGACCTGGGACTTCGGCAAGATCCTGAGTGAGGGAAACATCTATGTCACCGTGTTCGTGGAGAACCGCTCCTATGACGATGATGACTGCGGGATGATCTCCGAGAACTTCTTCATCCCCAGCGACAGGTCCTTCATCGTCGCTGCAAACCACAACATCAAGTTCCAGAAGTATGCAGCCAGCATTTGGGAGGACGAGCAAGGCTACAACCACAGGAAATAGCATTCCACAGGCCGTCACCAAGTGGCTTCATTTTGAATTTGAAGAATGGTGTAAATGTTTTAAAAACCTTTCGAGAAGTTAAAAAACAAATAAATTCAGTTTAATTCATGCTGTCATTATTGATGTCATATCCCTGCATTACATTACATATTATTTGGTAGACACTTTTATCCAAAGCAACGTGCAAGATTGCCGAAGATGACAGCAGTACCCGATCTTGTGTGGGAAATGGTGCTTGGTGCATCTCTGCTTTAATGGCATTACTGCAGAAAAACACGGAGCAGTTCCCAGTAGAGCCCTGCAGGGGGGGCTGTTAGGATTTCGTCTCCCACAGTTTGTAGTTCTAGTGCTGCTGCTCCACACTTCTTGAGTCTTCTTTTGATTTTTTTTTTTTTTCCTGCTGCAGTGCAATGAAATATACTCTTATATACTATATATATATATATATATAATATATACTATATATTAAATCATATACTCATTTTTTTAGCTTCACTTCCTGGTTTTTGTGAGTTCAAGCACCACCTTTCTCAATTTCCTACATCCTGAATAGTGTCATTGGGAAAATGGTCTACACATTTTATACATATATTGTGGCAGGCGCATGGGTGTGGGGTTTCCATATCACCAATTCAAATGGGAAATGGACCGCATTTACATAGCACTTTTATCCAAAGCGCTTTACAATTGATGCCTCTCATTCACCAGGGTTAGGTGTCTTGCTCAGGGACACTTTGATACGCCTAGGGCAGGGGATCGATTTCGGCAACCCTCCGACTGCCAGACAACTGCTCTTACCTCCTGAGCTATGTCGCCCCTCAATAACCAAACACGCACACGAAACAACTAGAATGCAATTGGGGTATTTATTAGGGGAATTTACACACCGAGGAAAAGGGGGGGGGGGGGGGGAGATTCAGCAACCAATTCACAGTCCACAATCCGTTCTTGTTGTCCTTTTTCTGCTATCCAGGGATAATCCAAAAACCGGGTCCTCAGCCAGACAGTTCGGTACACAGCGGGGTTAATCAGACAGTCCAGGTCACGACGGGTAATCACACAGATAATCCTTACGCGTTCTCTCACTCTCACTCTCACTCTCACTCTCACTCTCACTCTCACTCTCACTCTCACTCTCACTCTCACTCTCACTCTCACTCTCACTCTCACTCTCACTCTCACTCTCACTCTCACTCTCACTCTCCGCAACACGCGTTTCCCTCTCGGTACTTTGCGCTGTTTGTGCAAATCGCGTCCCCTTTTATCCCCATGCACTTAATGGCTTAATGAAGCCCAGGCTTGCCTCCTTGGGGCAGGAAGTCCATATAAGGCTCGAGGGTGGAGCCAGCGGGCTGCAAGATATCTGCCCTCAATCACCACTCCCCTCACCTCTCCCTGCCCTCTGCCACAATGTATATATATATATATATATATATATACATATATATATACACACAAACAATAGGTTACCCACAAACATTAACCTTGTTATTTACAAACGATAATGTATTATATACCGAATATAAAGTCACATCACTTCGCATGTAGATTCTCATAAATATATGTTGTTATGAAACTAGTCCAATGCAAACTGTTTACTGGAATTTGTGTCCTGCCACCTGGAAGGAACTAGAGGTGTAGCTGAAACTGAATACTGTATTTGGAAATGTACATATAATGCCTTTCTTCCCAAACTTAACCAGTGATATCGGGGAAATGTTGAGATTTGGTGAAAAAAAAACTGAATGTGAAATAAAATGAATGACTGGTAATTTGTTGACACTTTAATGTATTTCTTCACTGAGCAGGAAGTAGACTGTGAAACATTCCATATGTCTTACTGAAAATGACAGTAACTATAAAATAGTGTGCTGGTACACTCCCACTCTCCATGTACTGTGGCTTGCCTCCATCACCAAACCTCAGGTATGAAACAGGTACGACCAGACAGATCACATCTTCCTTTCTACAAAACCCGTGCTGCTCAGCCCCTCATCAGTCTAACACCACACAACCAGGAAGTCACTCCCCCTCTCTCTGTCATACAGTTTCAGAGAAAATAAATTTAACTCAGTCTCAGTCAGTGTGAGCAGTAAGGTATTAACAGAGATCAGCATCTAGGCGGGTCTGCTCAGAACCAGGAAGTATCTCCTGCTCTTTCTCACACGGATTCAGAGAAACTACACTACATTCTGAACTAAAACTAACCTCTGTCACTTTGAGAATTGAAATGGCACAGGCTGCAGATCTTCTGTATCAGGACCAGTTCAGCTGTGCAATCTGTCTGGATATACTAAATGATCCAGTGACTATTCCCTGTGGGCACAGTTATTGTATGGGCTGTATTAAGGGCTGCTGGGATCAGGATGATCATACTGGTGTCTACAGCTGTCCCCAGTGCAGACAGACCTTCACTCCAAGGCCTGTTTTAAGAAAAAACACCATGTTTGCTGAAGTGGTAGAGAAACTGAAGAATACAGGACTCCAAGCTGCTCTTCCTGCTCACTGTTACGCTGGACCTGGAGATGTGGAGTGTGATTTCTGCACTGGGAGAAAGCGCAAAGCTGTCAAGTCCTGTCTGGTGTGTCTGGCCTCTTACTGTGAAACTCACCTCCAGCCTCACTATGAATCTCCTCTTCTTAAGAAGCACAAACTGATCAAAGCCACTGGAAACCTGCAGGAGAAGATCTGCTCTCATCATGACAAACTGCTGGAGGTTTACTGTCGTACTGATCAGCAGTGTATCTGTTATCTGTGTACGATGGATGAACACAGAGGCCATGATACAGTCTCAGCTGCAGCAGAAAAGACTGAGAAACAGGTAAGCACTGGAGCTCATAAACATGACACTCATGCTTTGTTACAGTAAAGGCAGAAATCATTTTAGATTATAACTACGGTATGTAAAATTAAGACCTGTTATGTTATTGAATATATATATATATATATATATATATATATAAAGTAAAGTTGAATACATTTGAAAAAATAATTTTAAAAGGCAGTGATTTCAGGTCTGAAGTCCACGTGATAAAGCAGTAAGAGCAGGAAGTGAACCCAAGTCAGCTCTCTGTGACAGCTCTGTTCACACCCCTCACCCCCCTGTTCTTTCCCTGAATGGGAATCAACATGGCTGGAGCAGCTAGTTCACTCACACAGTTTAGAAGCTTTACATAAAAGACCAGTTCACTTTTACAAACTGATCTGCAGAATTTCAAATAAGATGACGCTTATTTATTATATTTAGTGTTAAACATAGTGATATTATTTAACAAATGTGAATGCATTGTACTATAATATAATTGAAAAAAATACTTGATCAACAGAAGCAGTTGGGGGCGATACAGAGTAAATTCCAGCAGAGAATTCAAGAGAGAGAGAAGGAGCTGCAGGACCTGAGACAGACTGTGCAGTCAATCAAGGTGGGTACTGACCAGAGGAGAAGACATCAGCTGGCTACTGGAACAGCGATTTCAGGGATCAGTCAGGGCTCTCCTCCAGTCAGCCAGTGAGGAGCTCAGTGTTGGGCCACTTTCCAGCCCTGTGGGACTCAATCCCACTGAGTCACACTGTGGGGAACAGGCTGTTTGGGGTCCCAGTAAGAGCTGAGTGAAAGGCCTAGTTAAAATGTACAGCCCTCCTCTCTCTGTGTCTCCTAACAGCGCTCTGCACAGGCAGCAGTGGAGGACAGTGAGAGGATCTTTACTGAGCTGATCCGCTCCATTGAGAGAAGGCGCTCTGAGGTGAAAGAGCTGATCAGAGATCAGGAGAAGGCTGCAGTGAGTCGGACTGAAGGACTCCTGGAGCGACTGGAGCAAGAGATTGCTGAGCTGAGGAGGAGAGACGCTGAGCTGGAGCAGCTTTCACACACAGAGGATCACATCCATTTCCTCCAGGTAACATCACTGGGTCTCTGACAGTCTGCACTATGTACATTGTACATACATGGTGAGGGGTGTTCCTCATTTAGAAATATCTGTTACTGACATCTACACAAGAATCTGAGTTGAGACTGTTCTCTGTCTGTCTGTCCGTCTGTCTACAGAGCTGTCAGTCTCTCTGTGTCCCTCCTGGACCTGAAGACTTGCCCAGCATCACTGTCAGTCCACACATCTCTTTTGAGGCTGTGAGAAAATCTGTTTCTGAACTAAAAGAGCAACTGGAGGACTTCTGCAAGGTGGAACTGGTCAAAATTTCTGAATCAGGTTGTTAAAAATTTTAACCCTTAACCAATGATTGGAGCAAATATATGGAGTATAATATTCTAAATCCATGTGTCGACATCATCCTTAATCTCCCCCTGCATATATATATATTTATTTTTTTGTCCTTTTCTCTCACTCTGTTCCTGCAGTGAAAGAAGTCCATGCTGTAGAGCCCAGGACTAGAGAGGATTTCTTACAGTGTGAGTGCTCGCTCTGAATCTCTCATCTGAGACACACACACACACACACACACACACACACACACACTAGTCTGCTTGCCATTCTACATCTTGCAAGTGGGGGGTGGGGGGGGGAGAAGCTAAATCCAAATTTTATTTGAGGAAAATATGTCCTGGGATTTTCCAGAGCCATCAAACAGAAAATTCAAAATCAAATTTGTGACTGCCTGGATGGCAATATACACATATATATATATTTTTAGGACTTTTTTTAGGACTTTAGATTGCAGCTGGATTCAAACCGCCAATGTCACTGAGCCCCATGAGCTCATGTATCGTCCTCTACGAGCTACACCCCAAGTAACGCACCCCGTAAAGTGCACATATTTACAATTTTCTGCCATGAATTTCCTGCCAAAGCTCTACTGCCGTGGCCAGGATAAAAAAACAGGGCCGTCAGACTGACCTTAGTGTCCTGACGGACGGTGGGTTTGTGGGAAACTGCAAACCACCACTGCAGATTTGGTCATTAAAAGTACTGGAACTGTGACAACTGAAAACAGGGTTAAGCAGTAACTTAGCAGGCAGGCCAGTGTTAATTACTGAGAGCCAATAACCACTGCCTGAGCTTTTTTCATTATTTATTTAAACACACACACACACACACACACCAGCCTCTCTCTATGAGAAACAAGAATATACTGTATCATAGGTAGACTATAGATAGACCTGTCCTCATATTAAATTTTAACCTTCTCTTCCATCAGATTGCTGTCGGCTCACTCTGGACCCCAACACAGCGTATAAATACCTCCGTCTGTCTGAGGGGAACAGAAAGGTGACCCGTGTGGAAAGGATCCAGTCATATCCTGATCATCCAGAGAGATTTGAGGACCGGGCCCAAGTGCTGTGCAGAGAGGGTCTGTCTGGACGCTGTTACTGGGAGGCTGAGTGGAGTGGGGATGGGGTTTATATAGCAGTGTTATATAAAGAGATCAGGAGGAAAGGGGGCCGTAATGAGGGTATAATGGGATTTAATAACACGTCCTGGAGTTTGCGCTGCACTTCCACCGGTTACGATTTCTGGCACAATGCTGAGTGCACTACAATCCCTGTTCCCCGCTCCTCCAGAATAGGAGTGTACCTGGATCATGGGGCAGGAACTCTGTCCTTCTACAGTGTCTCTGACACAATGACCCTCCTGCACAGAGTCCAGACCACATTCACTCAGCCCCTCTATCCTGCGTTTGGGGTTGGTGTTGAATCCTCTGTAAAACTGTGTGATCTGGGATGAGAGAGAGGGAAGACTGGCTGTATTTAGAGGTAGAGAATAACACTGCAGCGAGAGTGTGTTCATCTTCTGTATTTGTAAAAGGTGTAAGGTACTCTAACCACCACATTGAATCTTTGTCTCTTCATTCTGGACTATTGTAATTCCACTGGCACGCACTGGTGGAGTCATTAGTATCACAAGCTGTAAATGGCAGCTGGAAAGGCAACACAGCAGGGCCACAGCAACCTTCAAGACACGGGACAGCAGTCTCACAACCTCCTTATGGGAAAGAAGAGCGTGTGCATGCGCGTGTTTTTGTGATTTTTTTTTTTTTTTTCTCTGAAGTTTTGGTTGCCATATTGCCCATTCGTTTGTTCTGGAAGATTTCTTTTGTTTCGTGTTTTTGGGTGAATAAAAGGCGGTAAGCCAGCACCTCTTTTCGTGTTTTCTGGTCTGTTAACCACGGGAGCAGTGGCCTCCCCTAGCCCTTCCTCACAGCATACACTACATGGCCAAAAGTATGTGGACTCCTGACATCCAACAACTCATCCATAATTATGGGTATTGATATGGAGTTGGGTCCACCCTTCACGGCTATAGCAGCCTCCACTCTTCAGGGAAGGCTTTATAATAGACGTTAGAACACTGCTGCAGGGATCTGCTTCCATTCAGCCAGAAGAGCATTAGTGAGGCTGGGCACTGATTGGTCGATTAGGCTTGGCTTGCAGTTGCCCTCCCAACTGATCCAAAAGGTGTTGGACCCTTGAGCAAGGTACTTAACCTGCATTGCTGCAGTGTATATTCAGCTGTATAAATGACTGGATATATACTGGATATACCCAGTGTTACCCAATAAATGGACGCAATGTAACTGCTATGTAATAAATAAAAAATACGCTCTGAATAAGAGCATCTGCTAAATGCTTATATATAACAAATTCCAAATATGTACCTTCAAGTACAAAATTATGTTTCTGAGGCAATCCCTACAATCTTCACAATTTCAATCTTAACTCAGATATTCATGCACATATGACAAGGCATTCCTTTCCTATAGAAAGCAAATTGTTTACATTATTTTCCCCCTCCCTAACAACGTTCAAACACAGGTATGAGTTCTTTATTAAATCTTTCAATGTAACAGCAGTATTTTCTTCCTCTTTCCCATAACTGCTCATTTCAAATTTCACAATTGGTTGTTTTTCTCATTACTGCTACTATTCTTTTTTTTTTAAATTTAATACAATCCTTTTTGGTTCTTCAATTAATGCGATGTTATTTTCTTATGGTGAGGTTCTAGTATAAACCCCATAAGCTTTCCAAACTCTCCAGTACTTTTGATTCTGTAAATTACTTTTGTGCATTTATTCTTTCTTTGTGCAAACTCTCCAGCACTGTTGATTCTGTAAATTACGTTTTGTGCACTTTTGCGAATTTGTTCTTTCTTTGTGCAAATAATAAATAGACCACAGCTTTAAATCCTACATGTAAAATATATGTATTTATTTAAGAACTTTGATGAGCTTGGAGTTTCTCGGTGGCACAATTCATGGTGCTTGGCCGAAGTCGCGTAGTTTCTCAAAGACAAATACAGACTAACGTTACCCTAACAATGTAAATCAAGAAATAATGCGAGTTAGGGTTAAAACAACCTTCTCTCGTTCTCCTCCAGTTGTTCAAGATTTTTTAAGTAAAAGGGGAATCCCCTTCCGTGCAACCTCCTGCTCCCTTGCAACCATAAAAAGCACTGCTAGCTAACCCCTCAATGTCATTTTCTTCATAGTTTCACTTTTTTTGTTTGTTTTTTTCCCCCAAAAAACTGTCCCAGTTCCAACTGGTCAGGGTTTTGTCAAGTCAGGCAAGCCAACTGCCCAGGGACCTCCACTCGAACACGCCCCCAGTTATAAAGTCTGCTACCGCCAGCGGTTTTAGGTTGGTCTCGGTCAGTCTGGTGGTCTTGATATTGTGAGTAATACATTGCCTTTTTCACTGCTATAGCAATATGCGTGAATTCATTCAGTTGGTTTTACATTGGTCTATTTTAGCATGAGACAAGACAAATTATATTTTCCTAGCTGGTTGAACTATGTGTTTATATATAACTGGTGGACTACCTAACAATGTTTAATTTTCCTTTCATTGGCTAATAAACCCGTTGGCTAATAAACGGACGAACCACAGCGGTATGCAGGAATTTTCCTAAATTTTCGTGAACTGAGCGATGTTGTCTTACACGTCTGTTTAAAGGACGCTGTTACTGTAGTTGTGGTTAGGGATCTTTTGCATATTAAATAACTTATTAAATATGGCATTCTTACATATTAAATATGGCAGTTGTTACTGTTACAGCCCTCCAAAACGGAACGCAGCATATCTCATATAAGTTTGAAAAATATTCCAAACAATCAATCATCCTCTATTTAAATAGCACATTTCATGCACCTTAGTGCAACACAAAGTGCTTCACAATAAATTGAAAGAACAGATAGGGCCTACATTAAGAACATAATTATTAAAAGAAATTCAACAAAATGTAAAAGAGGGTCTTTCATCTGGAAGGTACATCAGGATTGAGGTATGCGTTCAGGGAACAGTTTAAATGCTCACCCGAGCTACGTGGCTATGGTTTGGTAATAAGGTATTATAGTAAGGTGTGACACCCTTTTTTACCATCCTGTTACGATCGTGTCAAAATTGACCCATTTCAAGACTTTACTCTCATTGAAAACTTAATTACATCCTCAACACTGTGGGTATGAACGATTGGGCAAAATTGACAGAGACCAATTTGATGTTTCTACAAAGTCAGGACAAAGATTTGGATACAATTTGGCCCAGTTGTGCAGAATTGTGATTGATAATATAGCAGAGTGGAAGCCCGATGAGTTTTCAGCATGTGACCTATGTATACTGCACATTATATATGCGCAGTATGTGTGTGTCTGTGTGTGTGGCATGCAGGTGTGCCTTTTGCATCTGCAGCAGGTTGTTCTGGTTTTGCGGCATTGCTGGGAAGGGTGGGCGTGTCTCCTGTTCTGCTCACTTCCCCGTGCTGCGTCTTCAGGTGGGACTTCAGGTGGAGCAGGACCACATTCCTCCACTTCAGTGAGCCTGACGATGAGTGCAGAGGGTGGGGCTCCGGGGAGGGGCCATCTTCTCTGTGCTAGAACAGTGCACAGATCAGATTTACGTTTATCTGTATGGTTTTTTTGCACACACACGGGACCCAGTTATGCGACCCAGTTACACCTGACTACAACAACAAGGAGGAGTGGGTGATCATGATAAGCTTAGAGCATTCACTTATTTTGTAGAAAGTTCTGAACTCAGAATTATGAGGAAAGTTAGATTTTTAAATTATTTTTTATTAAAAATATATTCCTGTATGTGACTGCGACTGTATCACTGTTGGTAACTGTACAAATTAAACTGTCGCATTCTGGCAAGGTGGACCCAATAAAGTATCATAAGCACACTAATATAGCATGATCTCTTAAAATAAGAATGTGTGGGTCACTTTTGAACAATTATACACATCAGGAAAATATACTTAGGCTCATTGCTTCTTTGAAACTTTTAGTAGGCCTACACCAATTATTTTCAAGTAGGCTACTTAACTAGTAGAAACAAAGGCACTAGTTCTGACTGGATGTTTAAGTTACTTCTGAGTTTTGTTAACAAAAAAGTGAGTCAGTTCAGTCCCAAAGTTATCAAAGTCAGAGTCTGCTGACAGCTGGTTAGCAGGCTATATAACCCTGGATGCTGAAGCACTTGGTCTCTTCGTTTTTTAATTAAAAAAAAAAAAAAAATTAATTAATTAATTAAATAAAGCTGCTTTAGAACACCCCCGCGTTTACAGACTTCTAGACGTCGCTAATTTTAAATGAATTTGTTATTCTTTCAATCTGCATCTCCTGGAATCACGTTTCGGCTTTGAGCCGGTCGTTACAAGTATTTTATTAATTTATTTATTTCTATATTGTACGTTCAGCTTATATTAAAGTTTCATTTCATGAAAAATTGGAATTGACTCTTTTGGTTAAATTTGTAATACATGGGTTCAATGAATGTGCTGAAACCTTAAAGTTGTGAATTTGTTCAAGTCACCAAGACAAACAAAATATCCGGAAAGTGAAAATGTATTAAGAAGAGATGGTTAAAGTTCAGAGGTTGCTGATATATGATTAATTTTTAATGGCATTGAAGGAGAAAGTGACACACAGTCAGTTTGCTAGGCTTGGGAAGCATGTGCTTATAATTACAGGTGTGGGTGTGGGCAGCAGTTGACCCACCATTTTCACCTGCTGTGTCATCAGTTAGGTTAACAATGTTTGAACAGTTTATATAAACCCCATTAAGGTTTGTTCACACTTCCAGATTTAATGACCATTGCGACCGCCATTGCGTTATTTCAGTCTCAGTTGTGAGTAAAGCGGTTGTCTATAATGCAGTTGCCTGTCTGATGCAGTTGCCTGCGTGTGGCTTAAATTTTGCGAACATGCAGATTAAATCTGAAGCAGTTTGTGGGGCATATGGAGAAAAGGCCCAACATGGACGGCTTCACCACATGCAATTAATTAAGAAAGCTGTGGACAGCCAGTAGAGGGCAGAGTAGTGGTGTGTCATTATAAAGTGTGACTCAGGCTTTAACACAGAGACACCTTTACATGCAGGTGTCCTCACTTGGAAGCTGTCATGGGACAAGTAATGACTCATGTGGCCAACGCGTCTGGCGGACCCCTGCGAGTGTACTACAGCACTGACAAGATGACTCTGGAGGAGATCGAGGTCGTCTACGGGACTAAAGCTGGTGGCTCCAAGTCTGAGGGTCTGAGCTTCTCAGCGTCCGCAGAAACCAGGATGCAAATGAAACGCGACACCCGCATCCGCTACATACGCATCCCGACCTGGGACTTCGGCAAGATCCTGAGTGAGGGAAACATCTATGTCACCGTGTTCGTGGAGAACCGCTCCTATGACGATGATGACTGCGGGATGATCTCCGAGAACTTCTTCATCCCCAGCGACAGGTCCTTCATCGTCGCTGCAAACCACAACATCAAGTTCCAGAAGTATGCAGCCAGCATTTGGGAGGACGAGCAAGGCTACAACCACAGGAAATAGCATTCCACAGGCCGTCACCAAATGGCTTCATTTTGAATTTGAAGAATGGTGTAAATGTTTTAAAAACCTTTCGAGAAGTTAAAAAACAAATAAATTCTGTTTAATTAATGCTGTCGTTTTTGATGTCATATCCCTGCATTACATTACATATTATTTGGTAGACACTTTTATCCAAAGCAACGTGCAAGATTGCCGAAGATGACAGCAGTACCCGATCTTGTGTGGGAAATGGCACTTGGTGCATCTCCTTGCTTTAATGGCATTACTATGCAGAAAAACATGGAGCAGTTCCCAGTGGAGCCCTGCAGGGGGGGCTGTTAGGATTTCGTCTCCCACAGTTTGTAGTTCTAGTGCTGCTGCTCCACACTTCTTGAGTCTTCTTTTGATTTATTTATTTTATCCTGCTGCAGTGCAATGAAATATACTCTTATATACTACATATATATAATATATACTATATATTAAATAATATACTCATTTTTTTAGCTTTCTCAATTTTCCTACATCCTGAAAGTGTCATTGGGAAAATGGTCTACACATTTTATACATATATTGTGGCAGGCGCATGGGTGTGGGGTTTCCACATCACCAATTCAAATGGGAAATGGACCGCATTTACATAGCGCTTTTATCCAAAGCGCTTTACAATTGATGCCTCTCATTCACCAGGGTTAGGTGTCTTGCTCAGGGACACTTTGATACGCCTAGGGCAGGGGATCGATTTCGGCAACCCTCCGACTGCCAGACAACTGCTCTTACCTCCTGAGCTATGTCACCCCTCAATAACCAAAACACGCACACGAAACAACTAGAATGCAATTGGGGTATTTATTAGGGGAATTTACACACCGAGGGAAAGGGGGGGGGGGCAGATTCAGCAACCAATTCACAGTCCACAATCCGTTCTCGTTGTCCTTTTTCTGCTATCCAGGGATAATCCAAAAACCGGGTCCTCAGCCAGACAGTTCGGTACACAGCGGGGTTAATCAGACAGTCCAGGTCACGACGGGTAATCACACAGATAATCCTTACGCGTTCTCTCACTCTCACTCTCACTCTCACTCTCACTCTCACTCTCACTCTCACTCTCACTCTCACTCTCACTCTCACTCTCACTCTCACTCTCACTCTCCGCAACACGCGTTTCCCTCTCGGTACTTTGCGCTGTTTGTGCAGCTCGCTTCCCCTTTTATCCCCATGCACTTAATGGCTTAATGAAGCCCAGGCTTGCCTCCTTGGGGCAGGAAGTCCATATAAGGCTCGAGGGTGGAGCCAGCGGGCTGCAAGATATCTGCCCTCAATCACCACTCCCCTCACCTCTCCCTGCCCTCTGCCACAATGTATATATATATATATATATATATACATATATATATACACACAAACAATAGGTTACCCACAAACATTAACCTTGTTATTTACAAACGATAATGTATTATATACCGAATATAAAGTCACATCACTTCGCATGTAGATTCTCATAAATATATGTTGTTATGAAACTAGTCCAATGCAAACTGTTTACTGGAATTTGTGTCCTGCCACCTGGAAGGAACTAGAGGTGTAGCTGAAACTGAATACTGTATTTGGAAATGTACATATAATGCCTTTCTTCCCAAACTTAACCAGTGATATCGGGGAAATGTTGAGATTTGGTGAAAAAAAAACTGAATGTGAAATAAAATGAATGACTGGTAATTTGTTGACACTTTAATGTATTTCTTCACTGAGCAGGAAGTAGACTGTGAAACATTCCATATGTCTTACTGAAAATGACAGTAACTATAAAATAGTGTGCTGGTACACTCCCACTCTCCATGTACTGTGGCTTGCCTCCATCACCAAACCTCAGGTATGAAACAGGTACGACCAGACAGATCACATCTTCCTTTCTACAAAACCCGTGCTGCTCAGCCCCTCATCAGTCTAACACCACACAACCAGGAAGTCACTCCCCCTCTCTCTGTCATACAGTTTCAGAGAAAATAAATTTAACTCAGTCTCAGTCAGTGTGAGCAGTAAGGTATTAACAGAGATCAGCATCTAGGCGGGTCTGCTCAGAACCAGGAAGTATCTCCTGCTCTTTCTCACACGGATTCAGAGAAACTACACTACATTCTGAACTAAAACTAACCTCTGTCACTTTGAGAATTGAAATGGCACAGGCTGCAGATCTTCTGTATCAGGACCAGTTCAGCTGTGCAATCTGTCTGGATATACTAAATGATCCAGTGACTATTCCCTGTGGGCACAGTTATTGTATGGGCTGTATTAAGGGCTGCTGGGATCAGGATGATCATACTGGTGTCTACAGCTGTCCCCAGTGCAGACAGACCTTCACTCCAAGGCCTGTTTTAAGAAAAAACACCATGTTTGCTGAAGTGGTAGAGAAACTGAAGAATACAGGACTCCAAGGTGCTCCTCCTGCTCACTGTTACGCTGGACCTGGAGATGTGGAGTGTGATTCCTGCACTGGGAGAAAGCGCAAAGCTGTCAAGTCCTGTCTGGTGTGTCTGGCCTCTTACTGTGTAACTCACCTCCAGCCTCACTATGAATCTCCTACTTTTAAGAAGCACAATCTGGTCAAAGCCACTGGAAACCTGCAGGAGAAGATCTGCTCTCATCATGACAAACTGCTGGAGGTTTACTGTCGTACCGATCAGCAGTGTATCTGTTACCCCTGTGTGATGGATGAACACAGAGGCCATGATACAGTCTCAGCTGCAGCAGAAAGGACTGAGAAACAGGTAAGCACTGAAACTCTTACACATAACACTTATGCTGTTTTACAGTGATGACAGATATCATCTTGGCTTATTGTTACAATATCTAGGCTTTTGACCTGTGTTTTATAGAATTTATTCAAAGTACATTGTTTTTAAATGTTTAATAAATTTGATACAGAACTGAGCGACGTAGTGATTTCCAGGTGTGAAGTCCACAGTGATAAAGCAGTAAGAGCAGGAAGTGAACCCAAGTCAGCTCTCTGTGACAGCTCTGTTCACACCCCTACCCCCATATTCACTCCCTGAATGGGAATCAGCACGACTGGAACAGCTAGTTCACTCACACAGTTTAGAAGCTTTATCTATAAGACCAGTAATCATTGATCTCAAACTGTTTTAATTAATTTTCAATGATTAACAAGCATGCAAACGATCTGACTAATCGATTGGAAAGTGACACACAGCTTCTTCGCATTGTGTTAGGGAGATTAAATGATAAATGCGATTTAGAAAAATCAGTTTTAATCACTAAGCACTGGCGGAAACTTCCCCTGATTTTCCTTGAGTATCAATACAATTAATCCACAAAATAGGTTACTCAATACTATCATATATAGCCAGCTCTCCCCAAATAGGCAGTTTTAGCGAGTAGCCTAGGCCTTATAACCTACATTTATTTTCATTTGCAGTACGAAATTGTGCACATTTTTAATCAACATTATTTGCGGATACATGCACTTCTTTCTCTGCATTCGTATTCATGGCAAATATCTGCATTGCGTAGAATGTAAAAAATCTTGAATTGCAGGTTTTGTTTTTGCTGGTTATTCTGAAAGCTAACACAGTACATAACAGACTGGTGTATCTTGTTTGTTAAGTGTCGACTACTTGGTGATTAAAATAGATTTTTAACGGATAGACTGAATTTATGATTTAATCCCCCTAACACGGTATGAAGACGCGTGTGTTAGGCTACTTGCCATTTGATTAGTTTGATCGTTGGCATGCTTGATAATAAAGGAAAATTAATGAAATAAGGTTGAGATCAATGATTAGTTTAAAGGAAAGTTTTGTTCCCCACCAATTTTCAGCTCACCATTGGCCGCAACGGTGCCGAACAGCATAACGTACCATACAAATAAAATGTTATTTTATTTTATTTACTTGAAAGTCATGAAAAAATAATCTATCCACAGAAGCAGCTGGGGGCTACACAGAGTAAATTCCAGCAGAGAATCCAGGAGAGAGAGAAGGAGCTGCAGGATCTGAGACAGGCTGTGCAGTCAATCAAGGTGGGTACTGACCAAAGGAGAAGACAACAGCTGGCTGCTGGAAGAGCCATTTCAGGGCTCAGACAGGGCTCTCCTCCAGTCAGCCAGTGAGGAGCCCAGTGTTGGGCCACTTTCCAGCCCTGTGGGGCTCCCATTGAGCCACACTGTGGGGAACAGTCTGTCTGGGGTCCCAGTAAGAGCTGAGTGAAATGCCTAGTTAAAATGTACAGCCCTTCTCTCTCTGTGTCTCCTAACAGCACTCTGCACAGGCAGCAGTGGAGGACAGCGAGAGGATCTTTACTGAGCTGATCCGCACCATTGAGAGAAGGCGCTCTGAGGTGAAAGAGCTGATCAGAGATCAGGAGAAGGCTGCAGTGAGTCGGACTGAAGCACTCCTGAAGCGACTGGAGCAGGAGATTGCTGAGCTGAGGAGGAGAGACGCTGAGCTGGAGCAGCTTTCACACACAGAGGATCACATCCAGTTCCTCCAGGTAACATCACTGGCTCTCTGGTGAGGTGTGGTCCTCATTTACAAAGATCTGCTCCTGGCATCTGCACAGGAATCTGTATTGAGAGTGTTCTCTCTATGTCCATCTGCAGAGCTGTCAGTCTCTCTGTGCCCCTCCTGGACCTGGAGACTTACCCAGGATCACTGTTGATCCACACGTCTCTTTTGAGGCTGTGAGAAAATCTGTCTCTGAGCTGAAAGAGCGACTAGAAGATGTCTGCAAGGTGGAACTGGTCAAAATTCCTGAATCAGGTTGTTAAAAGCATTTAGGAGCAAAATCTTTTTTTCCAGTTCATATTCCAAGCCAAATCAATGGTCTAATAAGATAAATTGGATATAATTGCAATTATTTGAAATCCTGAGTGTAAACATTAATCTCCAGCCTCATCCTC
>NC_049204.1:65652951-65657951 GCF_013347855.1 Anguilla anguilla
ATGTTGTTTAGGTGAGGTTTCGCTTCCTCTCGTGCTGAAAGAGGAATCGGATCGAGATCACAGGAAAGGGCAGACGATGCCTCATTAAATAAACAAATAAACGTATGCTATAGGGTTTTTTTCCCCTTATTGAGGGATGACAGGTGTGCCAACTTGGTGAGGCCACATGCCCCATACCCATACAGCACTGACAGTTTGTGGCACTTTTCAGGGTTTCCTACAGAAATAACCACAATGACCACAGACTCTCAGCCCTTAAAAACATTCATTTCTGTACCTTCTGTACCACATTTTAACAGTCATCATTTCTAAACAACACCACAAGTCCACGTAATAAAGCCCCCCAACTTATGGAATTTTGTATTTTTTCATCCATATTCTTCTTCTTCTTCCTCCATCATCATCATTAGCTCCAGGCCCACAAAGAATATGTCGCCCCATTGGATATTTTGGTACATTAGCCAATAAAAGCACCAGATACACTCGCAAAATTGAAATAGATAGAAGTGTGCACGTTTAAAACAACACAACTTTGTAGTTTTCCCCAGAACTGCAATGCTCCTTGCCAAACTTGCCAAAACATGTTTTTAAAATCACATGCTTTGAAGTTCATGGATCTAGTAGAATTTAAGACTGCACAAATAATGTACAAAGCAAGAAATAATTTACTCCCTGGCAACATACAAAAAATGTTCTCAGACAGAGAGGGGGGTTATAACTTAAGAGAAAAGTTTAATCTAAATAAACATTGTGTTTGTACTACTCTGAAGAGCACGTGCATTTAATTTTGTGGGGTGAATTTGTGGAATGGTCTAGATGTTGAACTCAAGCAAAGTATAAATATAAACCAGTTCAAGAAGATGTACAAAAAAATTAGTTTTGAGAGGTACAGGGATGTGGATTGAGGAAGGAGCCTTGTTTCTCTCAGGACTGAGACTCTCCTTGTTAATGATGTTTTTGTTGTTGTTGTTTTTTTTCTATGTGATTGTTGGGACATGCTGGATGGGCACCTGCACGATGGTTATGTATGTGTAAATGTGATAAACAAAAGGTAATTATTCAAGTTATATTTGATAAAAACTAAGGTAAATATTTAAGTTGTATATGATGGACTTGAAGGTAATTATTTATGTGTATATATGATAAACAGGAAGTTCACCATTTAAGTTATAGAAAGGGGGTAGGACCATATAAGTGTATTCTTCTTCCTACTCCTTTTCGGACATGTAATATTTATTTATTTTGTTTATGTTGAATTTGCTTTACATGTTTACTGTTCATTTTATCGGTCATTCTTTTTTTGTATGTGATTGTTTTCTTACATATTATCTGTTACATGTTCGAAATAAATCTATTCAATTCAAATTCTGTTTTGGTCGAATGATGCCTATTGAAAAGTTTCTGTCAACCGTGCAATCCCTGTGAGCACAAACCCGAATATAGACGGGATCTAGATCGTCTAGAGGGGTGGAAATTTAAGTTGACATAACCTTTTCCGTTTATGTCAAAACATTATGTCAACTTAGCCATACTTCAGCTCAGGCTCTACTCAGGTATTACCTGGTAGTGTCTTCGTCGGCTAGAAAACGTTCACATTTCCAACCAAATGTAGCCTATTTTTCACCGAACGTCTATGGTACATATAGCCTACAGTTTAAATATGGAAAAAAATTGCATCACTGCATAATAAAATAGGGTATACATCTAAAATGCACGCCTTGCGGATTTAATACTATGGCTAAACTTGTTGGTCGGATCAGATCTCAGCACTGTCCTATTTCAGAACCTCGGATTGACAGCTGCACGGCGAAAAAATAGTCATATGACTCCTGTGTTTACTTTGCAACATCTTGCAACCAAACTAGTCTATGCCTGTTTTTCTCCGAGTACTTGTACGCCAGTGACAGATCCTGGAGCAGATTACCTTGTCCTCATACACATAACAAAAGGGAATCTTAAAAAGACAACAACTGATCCAGAGCCTGCGGTGGAGGAAGACATTTTTTAAACGGCTCCGAAGCGGATAATTCCCCAGTTCCCGAAGTCAATTGGGTGAACAGCTGTCACTCGTAGTGTTTAACGCCCCCTTTCGCAACAAGTTAGTGTGTGATTGTAAACTACCTCAACTACCCAGGATCACCCATTTTTAAGTATGTCCAAAGTTTATTTTCTGTGTTTTCATACTGTTGTCTGGTTGCGTTTCTCTCTGTATCGTGTTGGCATGTGTCGTCATTTAATGTTTACGAGCAATTGCACGTTTTTCCTTACATTCAAGAAACTGGTCTGTTGGGCATGTCACAATTGTTCTTGATGTGACTTTTGTGCTACTCCCTCAAATGTGCATACTTGAATTTCTCTGTTAAATTGTGTGAATCGTGTATTTAAATTAGATCGGTAAATTAAAATGAAACCATTCTTCAATGTAGCCTAGGCTATGTTTGCAAGCCTATTGTTAAATGGGAGTTAGCTAGCGCTGCGTTATTTAAGTAATGGATAGTTAGCGGTTGGTTCCTAAATAGAAGATAAGAGCACTAAATAATGAGCTATACATAAGTGACATTTTAAATGGGTCGGTAGCTAATCAACTTCGGCAGCAAGCATTCTGAGTTTTAAGGTGTAACGTCTGGTTAGTTTGTTATTTTACGTATGAACTTCCTATAAGAACACGGCGAGTGGGCTGGCTAGGCTACTTCAGCCAGCGAGACACCGCTCTCAATCCTGGGAAGTTTGACCTAAACTAAATGCTGATGTTGACTACCAGAGTGCGAATCTGTGCAGGCAAATGCGGCGAAACTGATTCGTGGTTAGTTATTTCTCTACCAACATCCCCATTCCCTGGTAACCACGTTTCACAGCTCCACTGGTGCCGCATCATTTTGTGGTCGGACAAGTGTGTGTCAATCAAGTTGAGGAACAGATATCAACATTGACGCACGAGATGGTTGACGTCACGGGCGGACTGGGAGTGGGGGGTGTGCAGGGGCAGGGGGTAGCAGAAGGAGGTATATTTCAACCGCCAGGTTGAGCTGCTACAGGAGTCCGCAACCTTGAACCTGGCTCTGCCGCTTTTTTGTTTTCACTTTAAAACCAGACGCACAGAACAGAATCATTGAATTCAGAAGCAATAAAACCACGCCGGCGTAGGCCTACTTTACACCCGTTAAATGCTAAATCACGAAGCAGCTGTACCCCTCTATCTCTCGCTTTAATTATAGACGCCCTGGGTTAGTCCTTAAAATAACTGTTAGTTATTATAGTTGTTACCGATTAGTTTGCATGTGGTAAAGGCCAGTTACTTTTGGGGAAAAGTGTAGGTACTTCGGAATTGGGTGAGTCATTACTAATGTTTCAAGGTATGGAGTCATAGACTATATAAACCCAAGCCACCAAAAAGAGCAAATCTTGTAATAGGCTCCCTTAAATTGAAATTATCTCAGTAATTGTGAGACCAGACTTACAGCTCTGGTTTCTTACAGTCTCCAAGGAAACGTGACTGTTTTTATGCGTCTGTCTCAATCGTTTATTTTATTTATGATGTTTTGTGAAGTTTTGAAGTTAAAAAAAAAAAAAAACCTCACAAGTCAGCACACTGACAGCAATCGTAGAACGAACCGGCTTTCTCCAAATCCTGCATAGTTTTGCATCAGGTTTCTCAGTGGCTAAAATGGGGAATAAGTGATCGAAACTTTATTATGTTACTTTTGGAGCTGCAAATTATCCAAATCATGAAAAACAACCCCAGCCTCTCTCTCTCTCTCTCTCTCTCTCTCTCTCTCTCTCTCTAATGCAGTGTGTGTGTGTGTGTGCGCGCGTATGTCTCTCTTTCTCTCTCTCTCTAATGCAGTGTGTGTGTCTTTCTCTCTCTCTCTCTCTCTCTAATGCAGTGTGTGTGTGTGTGCATATGTGTGTGTGTCTCTCTCTCTCTCTCTCTCTCTCTCTCTAATGCAGTGTGTGTGCGTGTGTCTCTCTCTCTCTCTCTAATGCAGTGTGTGTCTCTCTCTCTCTCTCTCTCTCTAATGCAGTGTGTGTGTCTCTCTCTCTCTCTCTCTCTCTCTCTAATGCAGTGTGTGTGTGTGTGATTCTCTGACTCAGCACAGTCTGTGTGCCCCGGGCGAGCCCCCTGCTTCCGGTGGCTGAGCCGCACCATGGCTGCTGGAGAGGGCCAGCTACAGAGGATTATCAGGGATCTGCAGGGTACGCTGCGCCATTGTGTGTGTGTGTGTGTGTGTGTGTGTGTGTGAGAAAGAGAGAGACCGAGAGAGGGAGGGAGAGAGAGAGAGAGAGAGAGAGAGAGAGAGCATGCACATGTGAGCAAGAGAGAGAAAAAATAGGGGGACAGAGAGGGAGAAAGAAAGTGAATGGCAGTGAGATATAGATAGATAGAGAGAGAGAAAGAGGAGGGGGTGGAGTGGCTCGGATGCGACCCTGGCTCTTGGATCCACAGTTTTTGGAGAGCGACGGCAGGCTTCAGTAGGGGTGCTTCTCTCCGGTGGGGGAAGGGGGGGTAGTGAGGGAGGAGGGCGGGGGCGGGGGGCGGGAGTGCCCCGGGGCCTGGGAGCCCGGAGCAGAGCAGATATGCAGAGGGAGGGGTACAGCCTGCCCCTCTCACTGCCCCACCCGTCCCGCGTGGCCTTCCTGTTCCTGCGCCAGCTGAAAGGTATGTGCCTTACAGAGCCCTTAAGGGCCTTAGACCAGGCCTTACAGAGCCCTTAAGGGCCTTAGACCAGGCCTTACAGAGCCCTTAAGGGCCTTAGACCAGGCCTTACAGAGCCCTTAAGGGCCTTAGACCAGGCCTTACAGAGCCCTTAAGGGCCTTAGACCAGGCTTTACAGAGCCCTTAAGGGCCTTAGACCAGGCCTTACAGAGCCCTCAAGGGCCTTAGACCAGGCCTTACAGAGCCCTCAAGGGCCTTAGACCAGGCTTTACAGAGCCCTTAAGGGCCTTAGACCAGGCCTTACAGAGCCCTTAAGGGCCTTAGACCAGGCCTTACAGAGCCCTTA
>NC_049204.1:65665451-65702951 GCF_013347855.1 Anguilla anguilla
TTGTGTTGTGTATGTATGGTGTGTTGAGCTCAGTGAGTAGACAGGCTGGGGTTTTTGTGTTAGTGATGTGTTGTGTTGTGTGTGGAGTGTGATGTCCGTGATGTGTTGTGTATGTATGGTGTGCTGAGCTCAGTGAGTAGACAGGCTGGGCTGGAGGACGTCTCTGGGTTGGTGTGAGCGTGTGTCGTGTGTCACAGGAGGTCTCTGGGGCCAGGCTCACCTGGTCACCTGTGGAAACCGCCCAGCCGGAGTTCTAGCATCAACAGCCTGGCCAGCACCTTCTCACAGGTAACCCGCCCCACCTCCTGCGGGTTTGAATCCTCCAACGTGGCATGGCCATTGGAACCTTACCGGAGGAAAGTCATAGTGAAAGTTAGTGTGAAATGTGCAATGGGTTAAATGCAATGCATTAATAAATCATAAATGATGATGAGTGTGCACTACTGTAGAACAGTAATGAAGATATAAGTTTCTGCACATGATGATAGAAGGTTAAATGACAGTGCTACAGCAGGAAACATCAATTTATTTCACGCTTCCAGAATTAACAATAATGATACCGTGTAAAATAAAAGACAATAACTTGCTTTATGTGTGTGCCTTTAGTTTGTATGAAATACAATGAAAGTACAGTTGACAATTTTGTGAGGAAGCACCACAGCTGGAAAACCAGCAGTAGAGATTGAATATAAAACTGATAAAATAAACAAGTTATAAAGCAGTTATAAACTCTTCATGACGTTTGTCATTTTTTGTTTCAAATAATTATTTATTATTATTTTCCAGAGAAATGTCTCTACTTTCTGAGCTGTACGTGTAGTCCCTTAAAGTTTCACGCGAAGAGTGGGCTTTTATTTTGACCTCAATGGCAGACCAGTCTCTCTGTGAAGGCCGCTGTGTACATACTGCATGTCAGGGGCATAGAACGTACGCCATTTTAAGCATCTGAAGATATGCTAGCCATGCTGTTATTGTAGATCACTCTGAACTGGGGTAGGGCGAGTCATGTCGTTTACAAAATCAATCTTTGAAGCCGCTCTGGAGAGCAATTACTCAACACGGGGAGTAGTTAAGCTACAGCTCAGCAACCAATCAGAGGTCTCAGACGCACCAGCAGAAATGTCTTGTGTTATTTCTGTCCTTTCTTCTTGCAACGATGTCTTTACTTTCCCCTCTCTCTCCCTCTCTCTCTCTCTCTCTCTCACTCTCTCCCTCCCTCCCCCCTCTCTCCCCCTCCCCCCCCCTCTCTCTCTCTCTCTCTCCTGTCTCCCTCTCTCTCACCCTCTCCCTCTCTCTCTCCCTCCCACTCTCTCTCTCTCACTCTCTCCCTCCCTCCCCCCCCTCTCTCTCTCCCCCCTCCCTCTCTCCCTCTCTCCCTCTCTCTCTCAGGCTCAGGAGTTCCCCTGCAGTCCGGACTTCGGGCTGTTGGACGAGTCCGGTGAGCTGTGCGAGCCGGCGGACGCTAGCGGGGGCGGGGCCGGGGGCGGGGCCGGGGCGGTGGAGGCGCTGCGGCTGGAGCTGGACCAGGCGGAGCTGCAGCAGCGGGAGCTCCTGGAGCGCCTGCAGCAGATGGGCGGGGAGGGGGCGGAGCTTCGCCGGGTGACGGAGCAGCTCCAGGCCCAGCTCGACGTCTCGCTGACCTCCCAGGAGGCCGAGCGGCGGGACTCCGCCCGCCAGCGGCAGCAGCTGGAGGAGCGGGCGGAGTCCCAGGCTCGGGAGGCGGAGTCTCTGAGGGCGGAGTCCCGGGCCAAGGAGGCGGAGTCTCGCGACCTGCGGGCCAAGCTGGAGGGGGCGGAGCAGAGGAACAGCGAGCTCCTTTCCCGCCTCCAGGGGGAACTCTCCGAAAAGGTGACTGCGTGAAAACACACTTCTTACACACCAGTTTTACATCAGGAGTAACGTACTTTACACAGTAACAGAACGTTCTCAGTAATATCTTCTGTCATTATTATTATTATTTTTATTATTATTATTATTATTATTATTATTATTACCAGGGCCAGCAGACTGCCAGTTACTTTGACTCCGCCCAGAAGATCCACGAGCTGCTAGACCAGCTGAAGGAGGTGGAGAGGGAGAAGCAGGAAGCTCAGCGGGAGGTGGAGGAGCAGAGGGCGGAGCTTAGCAGGGCGGAGTCGGCCCTGGTGGAGAGCGAGGCCAGGCTGGTCGCCTTGACGATCTCGGCGGGCGCAGACAGTGCGCGAGTGCAGGAGCTCCGCGCCTCCCTGGAGCAGCAGCAGGGGGCGCTCTCCCAGCGGGAGAAGGAGGCGAGCCGTCTGCAGACGCGGCTGCAGGAGGCGCGGGGCTCGCTGGAGGCTCGGGATCGGCAGGCGGAGGAGGAGAAGGAGGAGCTGCGCCGCCTCCACGCGGGCCAGAAGGAGGCGCTGGAGAGCCGGGCCCGAGACCTGGAGGAGCGTCTCAGGGCCGGGGAAGAGGAGCTGGTCGCCAGCGAGGAGCGCGCCCGCGGCCTGGAGCAGGAGGCGCAGGCCAGGGCGGGGCTGGAGGCGGAGCTGAGGGAGCAGGCCAAGAAGCTGGAGGAGTACAAGGTGCAGTGCGGCAGCCTGATGGAGCTGAACGGCTCCCTGCTGCAGACGGTCAAGCGCAACGAGGAGGCGGCGCGGGGCCTGGCCGAGGAGCGGGCGGGGCTGCGGGCGCGGCTGGAGGGCGCCGCGGCGACGGGGGAGGAGCGGGAGAGGAGGCTGGAGAGGGAGAACCGGGAGCTCCGGGAGGAGCAGGCGGCCGTGAAGGAGGCGCTGGCCTCCATGCAGGCAGAGCTCCGCTCCATCGGCGCGCAGATCTCAGAGCTGGAGGGCAGCCTGGCTGCCTCCCGCAGGAGAGAGGCGGAACTGCAGGACCAGCTGAGGGAGCGGGAGAGGGAGAGGGCGGAGCTACAGGAGCAGGAGAGGGAGAGGGCGGAGCTACTGGAGCAGGAGAGGGGGAAGTGGGAAAAGGAGAGGGTGGAGTGGAATAAAGAGAGGGTGGAGCTGCAGAAGCAGGAGAAGGAGAGGGCGGAGCTACAGGAACAGGAGAGGGCGGAGTGGGAGAAGGAGAGGGTGGAGCTACAGAAGCAGGAGAAGGAGAGGGCGGAGCTACAGGAACAGGAGAGGGCGGAGTGGGAGAAGGAGAGGGTGGAGCTACAGAAGCAGAGGGCGGAGTGGGAGAAGGAGAGGGCGGAGCTACAGAAGCAGGAGAGGGCGGAGTGGGAGAAGGAGAGGGCGGAGCTACAGAAGCAGGAGAGGGTAGAGTGGGAGAAGGAAAGGGCGGAGCTACAGAAGCAGGAGAGGGCGGAGTGGGAGAAGGAGAGGACGGAGCTACAGAAGCAGGAGAGGGCGGAGTGGGAGAAGGAGAGGGCGGAGCTACAGAAGCAGGAGAGGGCGGAGTGGGAGAAGGAGAGGGCGGAGCTACAGAAGCAGGAGAGGGCGGAGTGGGAGAAGGAGAGGGCGGAGCTACAGGAACGGGAGCACGAGGCAGGGGCACGACTCTCGCGGGCGGAGGCCCAGCTGGAGCTCCACCTGGGCGAGGTCTCCCGGCTCCAGGAGGAGGTGCTGGGGCTGCGGACAGAACTCCGCCGGGCTTCAGAGGAGGAGGCGCGGGCCAGGAGCCGACTGGAGGCCGCGGAGGCCGAGAGGGACGAGCTGAGGTCCCTGGGGGAGTCCCTGAAGGTACGTCGTGTTTACACCACACACTGCTGCGAGCCGCATGGCGTTTATATCACACACTGCTGCGAGTCGCATGGCGTTTATACCACACACTGCTGCGAGTCGCATGGCGTTTATACCACACACTGCTGCGAGTCGCATGGCGTTTATATCACACACTGCTGCGAGCCCCATGGCGTTTATACCACACACTGGCGTTTATACCACACACTGCGGCGAGTCGCATGGCATTTATACCACACACTGCTGCGAGTCGCATGGCGTTTATACCACACACTGCTGCGAGTCGCACGGCGTTTATACCACACACTGCTGCGAGTCGCATGGCGTTTATACCACACACTGCTGCGAGTCGCATGGCGTTTATACCACACACTGCTGCGAGTCGCATGGCGTTTATACCACACACTGCTGCGAGTCGCATGGCGTTTATACCACACACTTCTGCGAGCCCCATGGCGTTTATACCACACACTGCTGCGAGCCCCATGGCGTTTATACCACACACTGCTGCGAGTCGCATGGCGTTTATACCACACACTGCTGCGAGTCGCATGGCGTTTATACCACACACGGCGGCGAGTCGCATGGCGTTTATACCACACACTGCTGCGAGTCGCATGGCGTTTATACCACACACTGCGGCGAGTCGCATGGCGTTTATACCACACACTGCGGCGAGTCGCATGGCGTTTATACCACACACTGCTGCGAGTCGCATGGCGTGCCGCAGCTCAGTTGTTGCGTCTCTGATGCGCAGGCGCAGCTGGAGCAGATGAACCGTGGGCATGTGCAGGAGCTGCAGACCTGCAGGCAGGAGGTGGAGGCCCTGAGGGCGGAGACGGAGCGGGAGGCGTCCGAGGAGCTGGCCGGGCTGAAGGAGCAGCAGGAGGCGCTGGCCGGGGAGCTGGCCGACGCCCGGGAGGGACTGCACCGAGCCAACACAGAGACGGCCGAGCTGGGCGTGGCCGTCTGCGCGCTGACCGCCGAGAGGGAGGAGGCGCAGAGGGAGCTGGCGGGGGCGCGGTCCGGGCTGGAGGAGGCGCAGGCGGAGCTCCAGGACCTGCGGGACCAGCTGGAGAGGGCGGAGGGCCGGGCCCGAAACCTCCAGGAGTCCCACGGAGAGGAAGTGGCCGCCGCCAGGTTCCAGATGAGCAGCGAGGCTATCAGCTACCAGAATCAGATCAAGGTGGGCGGAGCAGGGGGCGGGGCAGGGGGGCAGGCTTACAGCAAGTAACGGTAAAATAGGGATCGTGCAGACATGATGTCACCTTACCATGCAACACCAACGTGACAACACCAACGTGACATTCCTTTTGGTTTTAAGCAGGATGTTTGGTTTGGTCAGGTTTATGTATTCTGAACAAATTAAGTTCAACAACCAATGTGAATTCTGTATGTCTGTAGACCCCAGCTTAATGTAAAAGTCACAAGAGTGCCTGTGTGTGTTTGGTCCTCAGAGTGCCTGTGTGTGTTTGGTCCTCAGAGTGCATTAGTGTGTGTTTGGTCCTCACAGTGCCTGTGTGTGTTTGGTCCTCACAGTGCATTAGTGTGTGTTTGGTCCTCACAGTGCATTAGTGTGTGTTTGGTCCTCACAGTGCCTGTGTGTGTTTGGTCCTCAGAGTGCATTAGTGTGTGTTTGGTCCTCACAGTGCCTGTGTGTGTTTGGTCCTCAGAGTGCATTAGTGTGTGTTTGGTCCTCAGAGTGCCTGTATGTGTTTGGTCCTCACAGTGCCTGTGTGTGTTTGGTCCTCACAGTGCCTGTGTGTGTTTGGTCCTCACAGTGCATTAGTGTGTGTTTGGTCCTCACAGTGCCTGTGTGTGTTTGGTCCTCAGAGTGCCTGTGTGTGTTTGGTCCTCACAGTGCATTAGTGTGTGTTTGGTCCTCAGAGTGCATTAGTGTGTGTTTGGTCCTCACAGTGCCTGTGTGTGTTTGGTCCTCAGAGTGCCAGTGAGGAGGCGGTCACTTTGCGGGGCCAGCTGACTGCAGAGCAGGAGAAAGTGCGCCACCTGGAGGCCAGGCTGTCTGAACTGGAGGTCTGGGGCCCGTTTCCTCCTTTGAGCGACTTGTGAAGCGTAGCACTGTAACGTGTAAAATGGCGCTGCTTCAAAGGGATTCTTTCTGATTCCTGATTTTTCTCTAATGTGCGAAAGGCTGCAAGCAGGAAGAACTCTCTGATGGTGGACGAGAAGGACTCCGCCATCTCAGAACGGGATGCTGCGATTGGACAGAAGGACGAAGAGCTGCAGAGGCTGAGAGAGAGCTTAGAGAGGTCAGAGGTCACAGGGCACATCACATGACCAAAGGCCACTTACTTCAGAAGGAAACTAAATGAAAATTATGACAGCAGTGACCAAAACAATTTATATTGCACCTTCCTTAAGTGCTTTGTAGAAGTAAGACGAGTTAAAGTTCATGCCAATAGGGATAAACCACACGTAGCTAAAGCAGAACTACATCCATGCTCTGGGGAAGAGGTTGACGAGCAGACGGTACGCCTAGCAGGTGCAGACGTCTGAAATACAGCGCCCATCCTGTGCACCTTTCTCAGGCCTGAGTCACTGAATGAATCATAAAAACGTAAAAGAAGAGAATTCATCACATCTGCCTTTTATTTTCTCAATCTGTCTTTCTCTCTCTTCCCACTTACCCTCTTTCTCCCCCCCTCCCTGCCCCCTATCTCCCCCTCTCTCCCTCCCTCTCTCCCCCCTCTCTCTTTCTCTCTCTCCCTCTCTCTCTCCCTCTCTCCCCCCTCTCTCTCCCTCTCCCCCCCCCCCCAGGACTGAGGCAGACCTGCTCTCTGCACAGAGCCGCTGTCAGGAGCTGAAAGGCGAGCTGGAGGTCGCTGTTGCTGAGAGAGAAAGCCACGCCCTGAAGATGGGGGCCGAGCTGGACGACCTGAGCAGGACCAAGAGCACCCTGGAGGAGCGGCTCATCGAGCTCATCAGGTCCTCACCTGCCACCTTTCACCTGTAACCTGTCACCTTTCACCTCCTACCTGTACCCTTTCACCTGTAACCTGTCACCTTTCACCTCCTATCTGTACCCTTTCACCTGTAACCTGTCACCTTACACCTCCTACCTGTACCCTTTCACCTGTAACCTGTCACCTTTCACCTCCTACCTGTACCCTTTCACCATTAACCTGCCACCTTTCACCTTTAACCTGTACCCTTTCACCATTAACCTGTCACCTTTCACATCTTACCTGTACCCTTTCACCTTTAACCTGTACCCTTCCACCTCCTACCTGTACCCTTTCACCTGTAACCTGCCACCTTTCACCTCCTACCTGTACCCTTTCATCTGTCACCTTTCACCTCCTACCTGTACCCTTTCACCTTTAACCTGCCACCTTTCACCTCCTACCTGTACCCTTTCACCTTTAACCTGTACCCTTCCACCTCTGAACTTTGACCTTTGACCCGCCTCTCGGCCCTGTGTTTCAGGGATAAGGACGAGCTGTGGCAGAAGTCTGACGCTCTGAACTTTGACCTTTGACCCGCCTCTCGGCCCTGTGTTTCAGGGATAAGGACGAGCTGTGGCAGAAGTCTGACGCTCTGAACTTTGACCTTTGACCCGCCTCTCGGCCCTGTGTTTCAGGGATAAGGACGAGCTGTGGCAGAAGTCTGACGCTCTGAACTTTGACCTTTGACCTGCCTCTCGGCCCTGTGTTTCAGGGATAAGGACGAGCTGTGGCAGAAGTCTGACGCTCTGAACTTTGACCTTTGACCCGCCTCTCGGCCCTGTGTTTCAGGGATAAGGACGAGCTGTGGCAGAAGTCTGACGCTCTGGAGTTTGAGCAGAAGCTGCGGGCGGAGGAGCAGTGGTGGCTGGTGGACAAAGAGGCGACGCACTGCCTGCGATGCCGGAGCCAGTTCACCTGGTTACTACGGAAACACCACTGCAGGTGAGCCAGTTCACCTGGTTACTACGGAAACACCACTGCAGGTGAGCCAGTTCACCTGGTTACTACGGAAACATCACTGCAGGTGAGCCAGTTCACCTGGTTACTACGGAAACACCACTGCAGGTGAGCCAGTTCACCTGGTTACTACAGAAACATCACTGCAGGTGAGCCCATTCACCTGGTTACTACGGAAACACCACTGCAGGTGAGCCTGTTCACCTGGTTACTACGGAAACATCACTGCAGGTGAGCCTGTTCACCTGGTTACTGTGGAGACATCACTGCAGGTGGGTTGTCTGCTCCTGTCAGAGCCAGTTCACCTGGTTACCATGGAGACATGGCCCTAGACTGAGTCTCCTACTGCTAATTTGGCCATGGATTTTGTGTGCCAGGCAGAACTGTGCCGTACCTGTTAATGGTAAAATCAGGTGAGGCAAGGGAACCGCACAGCAGGACCCCAGCTTGTTACCGGGAGTGCTTTTCCCCTCTGTACTGAAACCGCTTTTCTCTCCTCCTGCTCCCTGTGTGTTTGGCGCCCCCCTGTGGCCAGGCTGTGCGGGCACATTTTCTGCTACTACTGCAGCAACAACTTTGTGATGACCAAGCTGGGCGGGAAGAAGGAGCGTTGCTGCGGCGACTGCTACTCTCAGCACAGCGCCGTGACGGAGCGCCTCACTCAGGCCGAGCTGGGCCACACGGCCCCACCCCCCGGTCCCGGCTCCGCCCCCGGCCCCGCCCCCTACACGCCCATGCCCAGGGTCACGGGTGAGGAGAGCACGAGCGGGTGCACATGAACACACACACACACTATAAACACACACGCGCACACGCACACACACACCTATACACACACAAACGCAAACAACACACAAACACACACTATAAACACGCACACGCGCAAACGTACACACACATGCGCTGAGCATGTTGTCACGGAAACGTGAGTCGGGTGCCTTGTGCTTCCTGCCTTCTGATGGGCGCGAGTGTGGAAGGCAGAATTTCAGCCTCTTACAGTGTGGGACAGAGACGGGCTGTATTCACAGCTTCCTGTTTCCTGTTTCCTGCGAGGCAGTGACGGACCCCGCCCCCAGGCCCGATGACGCGGTGTATGACATCATCACGGAGGAGGAGGTGAACGGCGTCTACGACAGCGACTCCCTGTCCCAGGCCACCGGGGAGTCTCCAGAGAGAGAGACGGAGACGAGCTCACCACAGGCCAGCGCAGAGCTGTGAGCAGCCCTGCTGACCAATCACAGCCCTGTTCCTGTTCCCCACTAACCAATCAGCCCCGTTCCTGTACCATGTTAACCAATCAGAGTCCTGTTCCTGTTCCCCGCTAACCAGTCAGCCCTGTTCCTGTACCATGTTAACCAATCAGAGCCCTGTTCCTGTTCCCCGCTAACCAATCAGCCCTGCATCTGTACCCCATTAACCAATCACAGCCGTGCTCCTGTTTCCTGCTAACCAATCAGCCCTGCTCCTGTACCCCAGTAACCAATCACTGCCCTGTTCCTGTACCATGCTAACCGATCAGCCCTCTCATTGTGGTCACACAGGGACTCGAGCACAAGCAGAGGAGACGGAAGCACTGAGGACCCAGAAGAACAGACGCCGACAGTGCAGGATGCTGAGATATACCTGCTGAAGTCTGGAGAACTCACGTGAGTGGGAACCCCACTCCCTACTGCATACAGTCCAACTCCTTATGAGTCTAAACCCCACTCCCTACTGCATACAGTCCAACTCCTTATGAGTCTAAACCCCACTCCCTACTGCATACAGTCCAACTCCTTATGAGTCTAAACCCCACTCCCTACTGCATACAGTCCAACTCCTTATGAGTCTAAACCCCACTCCCTACTGCTTACAGTCCAACTCCTTATGAGTCTAAACCCCACTCCCTACTGCTTACAGTCCAACTCCTTATGAGTCTAAACCCCACTCCCTACTGCATACAGTCCAACTCCTTATGAGTCTAAACCCCACTCCCTACTGCATACAGTCCAACTCCTTATGAGTCTAAACCCCACTCCCTACTGCATACAGTCCAACTCCTTACGGTGTGGGTCCCGCGGTAAGGGTGGGATTAACAGGCAGGTGTGTGGGTTCTACCTGCAGTAAACGGGCAGGTGTGTGTGGGTGTGATGTGCAGTAAATGGCCAGGTGTGTGTGGGTGTGATGTGCAGTAAACGGGCAGGTGTGTGGGTTCTACCTGCAGTAAATGGCCAGGTGTGTGGGTTCTACCTGCAGTAAATGGCCAGGTGTGTGGGTTCTACCTGCAGTAAACGGGCAGGTGTGTTTGGGTGTGATGTGCAGTAAACGGCCAGTTGTGCGGGTTCTCCCTGCAGTAAACGGGCAGGTGTGTGTGGGTGTGATGTGCAGTAAACGGGCAGGTGTGTGGGTTCTACCTGCAGTAAATGGCCAGGTGTGTGGGTTCTACCTGCAGTAAATGGCCAGGTGTGTGGGTTCTACCTGCAGTAAACGGGCAGGTGTGTGTGGGTGTGCTGTGCAGTAAACGGGCAGGTGTGTGTGGGTGTGATGTGCAGTAAACGGGCAGGTGTGTGGGTTCTACCTGTAGTAAACGGGCAGGTGTGCGGGTGTGACGTGCAGTAAACGGGCAGGTGTGTGTGGGTGTGATGTGCAGTAAACGGGCAGGTGTGTGGGTTCTACCTGTAGTAAACGGGCAGGTGTGCGGGTGTGACGTGCAGTAAACGGCCAGGTGTGCGGGTTCTCCCTGCAGGCAGAGCGTTTCCCTCACCGCGGAGGAGATGGTGCGGTTCGGCGACGGCTCTCGCGAGCTCTTCATCAAGTCCAGCTGCTACAGCGTCGTCGCCATGGAGCTGCAGACGGCCGGCCCCACCATCAGCTGGGTGTTCTCCTCGGAGCCCAAGAGCATCTCCTTCAGCGTGGTCTACAGGGAGGGGGCACAGACCCCACTGGAGCAGGCCACGGTGAGGGGGGTGGGGGGGGAGAGAGGGGGAGGGAGGGAGAGAGAGGGATAGAGGGATAGAGAGGGAGAGAGAGAGTGAGAGAGTGAGAGGGAGGGAGAGAGAAGGGAGGGAGGGAGGGAGAGAGGAGGAGAGGGGGAGGGATAGAGTGAGAGAGCGAGAGGGAGGGAGAGAGAGAGAGTGGGAGGATGTGAAGTGTGGTGTGCTGCGCTCTTTCTCCTGAAGGCCATCCTGACATTCTCCTCCTCCTCTTCCTCCTCCCCCAGGTGCTCATCCCGCTCACCCGCTGTGACGCGCACAGGGAGACCATCCAGGGCCAGCTGAAGGCCCGAAATCCGGGCACCTACCTGCTCATCTTCGACAACTCCTACTCCAGGTGCGTGTGCGCCCCTGCCGACCGCCCCCCTAACGTACCCCCCTAACCGCCCCCCCCACCCCCCCGCCCAGCACCCAGCACCGTCTAACACCCCCGCCCAGAGGGGTCTCACACCCAAACCCCGGAGGGCTGCTGCTGTTCACGCGCTCACGTGCCTCATTCAAGTCTGATTGGCTGGAGGTTCTGCACGCCTCGTTTCCAAGGCCTGCTGAATGAAAGGAAATCACCAAAAAGCAGCGGAGACCGTGGTCCCCCCCGACTGGCGTTTGAGCGCACTGTCTGAGAGACGTCCAGACATGCAGTCAGCACTGTCCCAGTGCTGCAGTGGGGCTTGACCTTTGACCTTGGGTTTTTCTTTTTGTACTACGGAGTGACATCCTCATAACGGTTAGGCTTTTTTTTTTGTTTCATAGCTTTAAAAAAAAAAAAAAAAAAAAAAAAACTTTTCAGGTAGAAGTTAAACTTACTGCACTAGAGTTACTACTAAGCCTGTTCACATTTAATTTGTGTTTATATATCTTAGTATTTTTTGTTCATTTATATTTTGTAGGTTCATCTCAAAGAAAGTTTTCTATCACCTGACAATCGAGAAGCCAATCATCTACGACGGAAGCGACTGTCCGTAGCCGGGAAGACGGGATTCAGCACCTGCGTCTGTTCGTCTGCATGTTATACCGCCCCCTTCTGGGCACCTCCGCAATACCCGACCTTCCAAATGCTGGACGTTTGCGTGGTGAAGTCCAGTGCAGCTCCGCAACGGAGAGAAGCTGTGCTGGACTTCACCCGCGCAAGTACGCTGGCCTTGCCGTTCCTCGCTGTCTGGTCTCCTGTGTGTATTTGTAAGGTCGCGTCTTTAAACGCGTGTGCCTTAGCATTGGGGGGGAAGCTCTTAGCACGTGTGTGATACCAGCCCTGGTGCCGCACAGTGCATTTTCATTCATTAAATACTGCCATTAGCGTTTATACTACCTAGCGTTTGAAAAAAACAACAACAAAAAAAAAACAAAGACGCAGCTCGCTCGTGTGTTCAGGAGATTTGTTAGATGTAGACGCAAAAGTGGGTGTTAAATTCAGGCTAAAGCTTCCTGAGTGACAGGCAAATGCCGTATAAAAACAGTTTTATCAGGAATTATGCACTACGAAACATAACAAAAAACAAAAAATAAGAAACAAAGAAACTATGCAACTGTGTTCAGGATCTGTAGAAGAGCAAATGGCTTAAATCAAAAAACCGGTAAGAACACTCAGTTTGGTTACCTAGCAACAATGTGACGTCTGCGGGCGCCTGCCTCCGGGTGGCGCTATAGCTCGGAAACCCGCTGGATGATCGGAGAGCGCTGCCTCCTTGACGTGGACGCGGTTAATGAACACAAGCGGCTCTGCCTGTTCTGTACGGAAAGCTTTGGCTGGCTCTCTAAACGAGCAAACGCAGCCTGAGGGTTTCACAGCGTGTGATGGAGGTGCTAACGTGCTAACGCAGCCGCGTTACAGCGTGTGATGCAGATGCTAACGTGCTAACGCAGCCATAGGGTCTCACAGCATGTGATGAAGGTGCTAACGTGCTAACGCAGCCAGAGGGTTTCACAGTGTGTGATGCAGGTGCTAACGTGCTAACGCAGCCAGAGGGTTTCACAGTGTGTGATGCAGGTGCTAACGTGCTAACGCAGCCAGAGGGTTTCACAGTGTGTGATGCAGTGGCTAACATGCTAACGCAGGCAGAGGGTTAATATGATGACCTTTGACCCCAGCCTCCTCGGAGCTTCTGATTGGCCCATTTAAAAACACAGGCTGCTTTTGGGCCTCCGCTCCTCTTCCTCCTCCCTGTTAGCAGCGGCGGGAAAACGTTGACGATGTGACGGTGTCGCCGCCGCGCTCACCGACGTGAGAACGCTGTGCCTTCGCCAGGGTTTCGAAACTTTCAGAAACAACCCCCCCCCCCCCCCTCGCAATAGGACAGCTTGATCTGTAAGGCCGCTTTGAAATCCGACCTGGATTTGGGGTGATATTTCCCCGGCCCCCCTCCTGGAAACTGTGGGTAATTCAGCGAGTGGGCGATGCGGGGGACGCGTCATTCGCCGCCGTTCCCGCCCAGGCCCCCGCAGTCGCTTTAGGCCCCGAATAGACGCTGCAAATCACAAGGGAGAGCCCGGAAAAGTCACGACGAACCCTGCATTCTGCTGACCTTTTGTCGTCTAAAAGGAAAGATCATTATCTTAATTGCGTTCCTAAGAGCTTCGTACAGCTGCAGACCTACCTTTTCTTTCTTCAGGGGCAATATGAAACTCTGAAAATGAAAAAAATGGTCCTTCTAGACCATGGGTTGGCAACTGGTGACCTGTGGGAAAAATCTGGCCTCCCAGCAATATTTTTTGGCGCGAGGTTGTGTGGACTAATCAACATCTCCCCCCGGATTAAGCAGCAGAAGCAAGATCAGATTCGATTTAATTAAATTTTATTTATTTATTTTCTAATTGCAAAAGAAAGAATAATTTAGTACCTCTTTCACCGCAATTCTTTCAGCGCATATATATGGGATATATAATTTGAGGAGCGTGATTCTCAGTGCAGTTTTTTGTCACCTGTAGCACACTGTGCACTTCATCACCTGTAACACACTATGCACTTCCTCACCTGTAACACACTGTGCACTTCATCACCTGTAACACACTGTGCACTTCATCACCTTTAACACACTACGTACTTCCTCACCTGTAACACACTGTGCACTTCCTCACCTGTAACACACTGTGCACTTCATCACCTGTAACACACTGTGCACTTCCTCACCTGTAACACACTGTGCACTTCCTCACCTGTAACACACTGTGCACTTCATCACCTTTAACACACTGTGCACTTCCTCACCTGGAACACACTATCCACTTCCTCACCTGTAACACACTACGCACTTCATCACCTGTAACACACTGTGCACTTCATCACCTGTAACACACTGTGCACTTCCTCACCTGTAACACACTATGCACTTCCTCACCTGTAACACACTGTGCACTTCCTCACCTGTAACACACTGTGCACTTCATCACCTGTAACACACTATGCACTTCATCACCTTTAACACACTATGCACTTCCTCACCTGTAACACACTGTTCACTTCATCACCTGTAACACTATCCACTTCCTCACCTGTAACACACTGTGCACTTCATCACCTTTAACACACTATGCACTTCATCACCTGTAACACACTATGCACTTCATCACCTTTAACACACTGTGCACTTCCTCACCTGTAACACACTATCCACTTCCTCACCTGTAACACACTGTGCACTTCCTCACCTGTAACACACTAAGCACCTCATCACCTGTAACACACTACGCACTTCCTCACCTGTAACACACTGTGCACTTCATCACCTGTAACACACTATGCACTTCATCACCTGTAACACACTATGCACACGTCGGGTATTTATCATGTACAATACACAGGAAACATAAAACTTGTTTCTTTGTTTTAGGTTTTTACAAGTTTCTACTTTTAGCTTTTAGAGTACGTTGAAGTTTAAAAAATGTATAATTGAGGATTTGTGTTTTTATTGTACTTATTACTGTAGGAGCCAAATGTTGTAATGGCAAGTGGGCTAATTTTGGGCCTTGCTTTATCTTTATCAGTGTCAAAATTCTGGAGCAATATGGAGAGCAACAAAAACTTGTTTTCTCAGATAATTCTGCCACTATCTTTTTTATATATACTATAAAACATTATTTTCCAGTATTTACACACTAAAAATATTTGGATACAGCTTTTTTGTGGAAAATTATATATTTATAAAATACTTCTATATTTTGTATTTTATAAAAACTCACACATCATTGAATTTTGTAACGGCATATTGAAGAGACTTGTTCAAGCAAGACTGATAAGATTTTTAATAAAACTTTCTAAGAGTTTCGATTTCACTTGACACATTGAGGGGTGGGTCTGGAAGGACTGGATGGAAATATGTATTCTCTGATTTTATTAGATGTTTTCATGGTTATGTATGGTGATTATAAACATGAAATTTAAGCCATGAAGTAAAATGTAAAGGCTTTGATTTTACCGTGGAATAAATGGTATTGATGATGGTGTGCTGCTTGCTAGTTGTTGTTTTTCAGTTCAACGTTCTTGCGCTGACAGAAGGAAGGGTTCCAGAAGGCTCTGTGTCTACATAGTGGAATCCTGCCCAGTTTGTGGGTACTTTGTCAGGCAGAATGGTTCAGTCTGGGATCTTTTTCGCACTTTTCACACCTGCCACAGAGGGTCCCATGAAGAACTGAAAGGGCTTCCCCATTTGGTGACAGGCCAACAAACGCTTTTTGAGAGTATGGATCTCTGATATATTATGCTTTATGATTATGAAATAAACACTATTAGAACCATGTTTAATGTTGTGCAGTGCATTTGTGTAGTTGTGTAGTATCAGTCAAACACTGTGCGTGTGTGTGTGTGTGTGTGTGTGTGCGCATTTCACTGTACTTTACTGTATGTTGCACAGTGGGAAATGTGTAGCCCAAAATCCCAGGGTTGCCATGGCAACCACCCCCTCCCGTCCCCGTTGTTGTTTTTCCTTCTCAGGGCACCTCTTTTGGTCCGGTGGCGTGCCTGGCACGCGGTGAGCGCGCGAGGGAAACGGGGATTAGGAGATTATGCTGCCGTTGGGAAACGGAAGGGGAGGCACCGACATTAAATGTTCCTCTCGCGCGCTGGGTTTCAGTGTGCGGCGGGACATGACAATTAACGTTCAGCACCGTGGTTCCCTGTATGCCCACGTGACTTTAATTATCTATTTAAGGTTTAACTGACATTTAATTGACCATTTTCATTTTGACTAAACTGTTGAATGATTTGGCTACTTGTGTGCGGGATTAGCGTCACTTTATGATCATTTGGTTTAATTTGGTGCGGGAGGATTTCTTCTAATTAAACACCTTTTAGTTACAGTATCACGTTAAAATATCGAAGAGTGCATGACTGAACGTGCAAGTTAGACTTCTGCTGCCCACCATCTTCCAAGAATTGGGAAAACGCGGGAAAGGCAGAACACTCCAGGTAGCGTGTTTTCCCCGAATGTATGAAAATGGCTAAACACGCAGCCGCTTCTTATCCCCGGGCGCGTGGAAACGCGATTTTTCAGATGCATGCGTCTTTGCTCGGTGTTGCTTTTACAGCAAGGAAACAAAAGTGCATCTGTACTTGTGGAACTATACCATTTACCAGCATGTCTCATATTGCAATCCCGAACAAGAAACAGCTGTTGTGCCCTGACCCTGTGTGGATTCAGTAATAGCCTAGCCAAATAGTTGTGGAACGTGTCGACGTTCTGTACACCGCCGCGGGTAAGCGCCTACCAGCGTGCCACGAACGAGCTTTACAAAGGAAGAATTACAAAGGAACTTTGTTGACAAACGAAAGGGGGGGGAAATTAAATAAATAAATACAACTGCGTTGTACACAATTTTTTGAACTTGCACAAATGCATGGTTCTAAAAAGACAGCCCCACACTACGTCACGTGGTCCCGTCCGTATCATGCAAATCACGGCGGTGAGAGAATTGCATTGAAGTGAGCCGCGATTGGATGCAAGAACATACCTGTCGATTGGGCACTTACCCTTCAGAGAAGACCGCCGAACAGATTTAAAAAGAGCAGTTGGTTTGGTCGCATTGGACGGGGAGCTACCGGCCGCTGATAGTTTAATTCGCTCTGAAGATGCGCGTCTTTTTCCACATGCTTATTTGCGTGGCATCCGTGGCTTTGCCCGTAAGTATTCCACCGGCTGCGTTCGTTGCGGGTCACCGCGGTAATACTCCAACGACAAAGCGATGCTGCGGTAACTTTAAATAGTTAAAAAACATTTTTTTTAAAGCTGCGCGTGTTCCTTAAGGAGCTCGTGTTTGGTGTCAGCGGGGATTCTCCCAGTTTGAAGAAACTAGTTCAGTGCGGTGCTTGTTATTTAAAATTAAAATGAATGAACTGCGCAGGAGTAACCTGCGGGAATATTTTATATAAGTATGTACATCATTAAGGATAAAATCAGCAATTAGTGCATAATTCACCACCGTGGTTTTATATATATATATATATATATATATATATATATGTATATATATGTGTATATATATATATATATATATATATATATATGAATGTTCTTAGCAGAAGTATATGTAAAAAAAAAAAGGACTTAATAATTAGATTTGGAAATAATAATTAGCAGGAAATACTGTGTGGGCAGCTTAATTTATCTAGTAAGCTACTCATCTAACTACTTTGGCTTTACACCACTCTGGCAATATGTAGAAGGAGTATAAGGCTCTCCTACTGTGTGTGTGTGCGCGTGTGTGTATGCGTGTGTGTGATCACCAAAAATGTGTGTGTTATTTGGAAAAGCAGCGCGTGCTGCTCTTGGCTTGGCTGGATAATGCGTCCCTCTCTCCAGTTATAATTCCGTGTTACGCTGGGTCCGGAGTAGCTGAAGCTGCGGAGTGCTTTTTGGACTACAGGAAGCGCTGGGGTGGGGTGGGGTGGGGTGGGGGGGCGGGGGGGGGGGGGGGGGGCCTACAGTGGCTCGAGCCACTGCCCCTTTGTCCTCCTTGGCTGAAATGCCCCTCTGGACCAAATATAATTATGATGATGATGATGATGATGATTATTATTATTATTGCTGTTGTTATCCAGGTACATGGTGTGCACGAGTCTGTGTGTCTGCATGTGTGAGGGAGTGAGTTTTCATACAATGTCATAATGGAGGGGGGGGGGGGGGGGGGGGGGGGGGGGGGGGGGCGCTTTATCTTGGCTTGCGCCCCTGCCCCTCAAAATGTCTATGCACACCCGTAGACAGCTGGTTCTTTCCACAAATGCAGTCCACAGGAGGCACCCGATCGACCAGCTTTTTCTTTCTTTTTTTATTTATTGATTTTTTTGGTTATACAAATAATTATTCCTAAACCCTCTTGTTCATAAAAGTATATTCATGGTAGTAATGCATAAATGAATGTCAGTAGCAGAAGGTGCTGAAGACAGAGGCCTTGGCCCTTCTTCTCCCTGAAGCTCAAGTGTTGTGTGATTATGTGCGATTCGTATACTTCCGCGGAGGACTGGGGTGTCCGTGTCAGTGTCTCGGTGTCTGCTCGACGTTAGCTGCCCTGGAATGAGTGTGATATTGAGTCCTGACAGGGATCGGGCTGCTACGTTTCAGAGTAAATAAACGGGCCAGAGTTTAAGCTGTCCAGAGCTTGTCCCTGCCTTCAACACACGACTAAATTAAGGGCGTTACTCCCCCTCTCCTGTCCGAATTTAGCCAACGTCGAAACGAGGGAAATCCATTTGCGTTTATCGCTATAGTCAAGATTAAGTCAAAATTAAAGACACACGTTGACGATTCTGCCTGCTTGTTTGTCTGTCTGCCTGCCTGTCAGTGAAAATTATAAAGAGAGAGAGAGAGTAGTGAGTGGTGCAGTGAGGTGCGTGGGGGGGGGGGGGGGAAGGGGGCGGTGGCAGTGCTCTTGAACTGCACCGGGGATAATGGGTTTTTAAGCCATGCTAAAAGCTCACTCTGAGCTCAGTGTGGCAGTCTGCTGTGCGGTCCGTGCGGCTGCATGCTGGGCGCTGGGTGCTGGGTCGGAGTGCTGGGTGCTGGGTGCTGGGTCGGAGTGCTGGGTTCTGGGTGCTGGGTCGGAGTGCGGGGTGCTGGGTTCTGGGTGCTGGGTGCTGGGTCGGAGTGCTGGGTGCTGGGTCGGGGTGCTGGGTTCTGGGTGCTGGGTCGGAGTGCTGGGTTCTGGGTGTTGGGTTCTGGGTGCTGGGTCGGAGTGCTGGGTTCTGGGTGTTGGGTTCTGGGTGCTGGGTCGGAGTGCTGGGTGCTGGGTCGGGGTGCTGGGTTCTGGGTGCTGGGTCGGAGTGCTGGGTTCTGGGTGCTGGGTCGGAGTGCTGGGTTCTGGGTGTTGGGTTCTGGGTGCTGGGTCGGAGTGCTGGGTGCTGGGTGCTGGGTCGGAGTGCTGGGTGCTGGGTGCTGGGTCGGAGTGCTGGGTTCTGGGTGCTGGGTTCTGGGTGCTGGGTCGGAGTGCTGGGTGCTGGGTCGGAGTGCTGGGTTCTGGGTGTTGGGTTCTGGGTGCTGGGTCGGAGTGCTGGGTGCTGGGTGCTGGGTCGGAGTGCTGGGTTCTGGGTGCTGGGTTCTGGGTGCTGGGTCGGAGTGCTGTAATTACGCCCCCCAGGGCTCTAACGTCACTCTCTCTCTGCTTGCTGCCGTCGTCTAAACGCGCACTTAACTACGGGCATGGCAACGGTGACGCAGAACGATTCTGCCTCGCCACGCGCCCCCCTGCCCCACTACCACCCCCCCCCCTCCCCCCCACACACACACACACACACACACACATACACACGCACACACACACACACGCACGTTCAAGATTTCGAGCTGCAGGATTGTGGACTCTTTGAATCAAATCAGATCAAATGGGGAGGAACGAAATTCCAGTTGTATTAGTATCAGCAATGCCTGGGAGACGAGTGGATCGTCTCTTAGGGCCAAACGTGAGCCCTCTCCAGCATACTACCCAGTCTCCACATGAGCATATTGGGGGTGACATGTCCCCCTGCCTCCCATGCCCCCCCCCCCCCCATGGTGCAAGGAAGTTTTCTTGGATTTAAAAAAAGAGATTTAGGACATTTACCGGATTGTTATTACAGGGCCTGAGCACATTCATTGATATTGGCCAGCTTGTCAATTTTCAGCTGCAGTCCCTGAGCCCGATAAAAATAATTCAACTTTATATCACAGTTATTTAAATAAGAATTACGAAGTGCTTCACAGCAATACACATTAAAAAAAAAAATATTTGAGATAAAACAGATGGGAAAAAAACATTTCGAAAACAGGCTTAAAAGACAGGGTCATCAGGTCATCGAGATGGGTTTATTATACATAGTATGAAACGCAAACATTTTGTCTTTTTTTGTTTGTCATGAACAGACTTTTTTTTTAAAAATCATCTTTGATGGAGGCAGAAAAAATAAATGAAACATGACACCCACTCTTAAATGACCTAATAAAAGCAGCAACACTTAATGGAAGGTACTGGAAAGTGTTATTCCTGAAAATAAAATACGTTTAGTGTTATTCATTCTTCATTTAAGATGAGCAAATTAAATGGAAAATGATGCCTATGCTGTGCATTAACATGAGAGAGAGAGAGAGAGAGAGAGAGACATATCCAGCAGCTTCATTACAGACATTTTTCTGAAATGAAATTGGCTCGTCTGCAGGAAGCGCCTGCCTCTCGGCAGGTTTTAATGACGCCCTTTAAGGCTGTTGGCGGTTCTTCCGCTCCACAAACACTCCGCCTCTCTGCCTCCTCACGGGCCCCGCTGAAAGAGCCGGCCGCGGGCCGCCGCGCGGACCCGCGCCGCGCAAAGAGAGGAGCGTTACTTATCCATCTATCTGTTTGTTTATTTACGTTCCCTTTTTGCTCAATGAGATGATGAGTGTCGGGGGGTCGGGGCGGACACTGAGTCGTGCCCCGGCCTTAATGCACTTATAATGACGTCCTTTTCAGCCTCGGTTATTAGCTGAAGGCAATTAGCAGCCAGACGTGATCCACCAGTGCGGAGCACGAACTCGCCGCTCCACCCCGCCAGCGGGCAGATCGCCCGGTCCGCTGCCGGCCCAGCGTCGGCACAGCGTCGGCACAGCTGTCTGTGAGCTGAAGCTTTTCAAAAATAGACACACAAACACACAGACAGACACAGGCAGACAGGCTCTGACAGACAGACAGGCACAGACACACAGACAGACACAGGCAGACAGGCTCTGACAGACAGGCACAGACACAGACACACAGACACACAGGCAGACAGACAGACACAGACACACAGGCAGATACAGGCAGACAGGCTCTGACAGACAGACAGGCACAGGCAGACAGACCGGCACAGGCAGACAGGCTCTGACAGACAGACAGGCACTGTCAAATAGACAGACAGACAGACAGGCAGGCCCAGACAGACAGACATAGAGACACAGACAGGCACAGACTGACAGACACAGACAGACAGGCAGGCCCAGACAGACAGACAGGCACATACAGCCGAAGACTGACAGGCAGACAGGTGGGCGTATAGGACACAGAGACAATTGGGTCTGACAGACAAGCAGGCAGAGTGACAGACAGGCAGTTGCAGAAACGGGACAGACAGACGGACAGATGGACGGACGTTGACTCCCGGTTGGTCCTGCACAGTGTGTGCCAGTGACGGTGAGGCTACTGCAGCTAATCATTATTCTAAAGGTTCTTTTCTCTTCTTTTCTTTAATATAATCTCTCGTTTTTTTTCTTTCTCCTCTGCTCTTCGTGCTGCCGGAACTGTAAAACACAAAGGTATCATCATGATTCACCAACCGACAAAAGCGCTTTTATAATTCAGCGGAAAGGTCCTCATTTCACCCCGGGGGAAAGCTTGCGCTTAATGTTACGTTGTGAACGGCCCTCTCCAGATTTGTGTGCACGTTATAACTGACCTCTAAATTCTGGCGTCGGTGGTGAAGCCTGGTGATTGCTACATCTTGAAGTGCATTACGAAAACTTTTGGGTTCCAGCTGATCTTTGAATGAAAAAGAAACCGTTCTGAAAGTTTGGTTTCAGTGATTTTTTTTTAAATTTATTTTTTATCCTTCAGATCTGTGTCGGCTGTTTTTTCTTTTTTCTGTTGTTATTTCTCAGCAGGCCTGGTCAGGTCTGCATCCGGAGTGTGAATACATCTTCCATCTGGAGAAAGAGAAGCGACGGTGTATGAGGGAGATATGGAGGCATGAGAATGTCAGCACTGCAGGTGCAGCATTTACACTCACAGATATAACCACAGGATTAAAATCTCACTCACAGATATAACCTCAGGATTAAAATCTCACTCATAGATATAACCTCAGGATGAAAATCTCACTCACAGATATAACCTCAGGATGAAAATCTCACTCACAGATATAACCACAGGATGAAAATCTCACTCACAGATATAACCACAGGATGAAAATCTCACTCACAGATATAACCTCAGGATTAAAATCTCACTCACAGATATAACCTCAGGATGAAAATCTCACTCACAGATATAACCACAGGATGAAAATCTCACTCACAGATATAACCACAGGATTAAAATCTCACTCACAGATATAACCACGGGATGAGAGTCACACTTACTGGTTTACAGATAGTTCTACCGATAGTTTGTTGTGCTTGGTGGGTCCAGTGGGTTTTTGGGGGTTCAGTGGGGAGTTTTTGGTTTTTCTAGAGGTTCAGCTGGTTGTTTTGTTTTTGGGGGGGGGGGGTCACTATATTGCGTTTTACCCACGCAGGTTGCCCCCCACTGTGGGACTCCGTCGCATGTTGGCCGAGCGCCGTGATTGGCCAGATCGTCCACACTCCCTGCCCCCTGGTCTTCTCCTATTTCCACAACAGCACAGGTAAGGACAATTTCCCCCTAGCTGTGAGTGCACTGGAATCATCCAAAAAGAGACTCTATATTAAACTACATCAATGCAAATTATTATAAATGTTATTATTATTATTGTTAGCATTTGTTAGCGATCGTTAGCGGTTAATTGCATGCTACATATCCAAAGGGGCTGAAACCCGTTCATAAATACACAAAGGCGTGCACTACTGCGCTCGGTTTGGACATTACGGTGAGGAGTCTGTGTTGGGTCAGTGGTGGGACTATGTTGGGTCAGCGTTGGGGTGCCGGGGTGGGACTGCATTGGGTCAGCGTTGGGGTGCTGGGGTGGGACTGTGTTGGGTCAGCGTTGGGGTGCTGGGGCGGGACTGTGTTGGGTCAGCGTTGGGGTGCTGGGGTGGGACTGTGTTGGGTCAGCGTTGGGGTCCCGGGGCGGGACTGTGTTGGGTCAGCGTTGGGGTCCCGGGGTGGGACTGTGTTGGGTCAGCGTTGGGGTCCCGGGGCGGGACTGTGTTGGGTCAGCGTTGGGGTCCCGGGGTGGGACTGCGTTGGGTCAGCGTTGGGCTCCCGGGGTGGGACGGCGTTGGGTCAGCGTTGGGGTCCCAGGGTGGGACTGCGTTGGGTCAGCGTTGGGTCAGCGTTGGGGTCCCGGGGTGGGACTGCGTTGGGTCAGCGTTGGGGTCCCAGGGCAGGTTTTTTCGGTGATGGGACCGTTCCGTGTCTGCAGGGGCAGTGAGCCGAAACTGCACGGAGGCTGGCTGGTCCGGGCCACACCCTCCTTATTACATCGCCTGCAGCGTGGAGGACCAGATCCCAGAGGTGAGGGGCATTCTGGGAGTCGGTGGAAAATGGGGTGGGAGGAAGTGATGTCAGGAGCTAGGGTGAGACGCCATCTTTGGCATGGGAGGGTTTGAAATGGTACTGAATTGTTATGTTATGCTGTGCTATCCTGTGCTATGCTGTGCTGTGTTGTGCTATACTATGTCATGCTATGCTGTGTTATGTTATGTCTGTTTATGTAGCTTTTGTAGATAAAGGATTTTATGATGTTTCCAAAGGAGTCCTACTTCGCCACAGTGAAGAGGATTTACACGGTGGGGTACAGCACCTCCCTGGTGGCGCTTGTCTTAGCCGTGGCCATCCTGCTGCGTTTCAGGTGAGGGCACTGGATTTCCCCAACTCAAGCTGTGACCCCAGCCCCGCCTTTTCACCTGGTTACACCCCCTTACCATCCTGTCCAATAAAACACATGGTCAGATAAAAGACGTATTTTGCTGCGGATGGAGACCTGTGCACCTTTACGGTATTCAAACACACACTAGGCGGTGGGTTGTGTTTAAGGACAGGGTGCTGGGTTGTGTTTATGGACCGGGTGCTTGGTTGTTTTTATGGACCGGGTGCTGGGTTGTTTTTATGGACAGTGCACTGGGTTGTGTTTAAGGACAGGATGCTGGGTTGTGTTTATGGACAGGGCGCTGGGTTGTGTTTATGGACAGGGTGCTGGGTTGTGTTTATGGACAGGGTGCTGGGTTGTTTTTATGGACAGGGTGCTGTGTTTTTGCAGGAGGCTCCGTTGTGCTCGTAATCACATACACGTCCAGCTCTTCCTCTCCTTCATCCTGAAGGCTGTAGCCGTGCTCATAAAGGATGCTGCCCTTTTCGCCAGCGATGACATTGACCACTGCACGCTTTCAACAGTAAGTACACTGCTCTCTACTGTAAGTACACTGCACGGTATCAACAGTAAGTACACTGCTCTCTACTGTAAGTACACTGCACGGTATCAACTGTAAGTACACTGCACTCTACTGTAAGTACACTGCACGCTTTCAACTGTAAGTACACTGCACTCTACTGTAAGCACACTGCACGCTTTCAACATTAAGTACACTGCACTGCGCACTTTCAACAGTAAGTACACTGCACTCTCTACTCTGTAAGTACACAGAATTCTAATGTAAGTACACTGTACTCTATACACTGTAAGTACACTGTACTCCTTACACTGTAATCTCACTGCACTCTCTACTCTGTAAGTACACTACACTCTACTGTAAGTAGGCTGCGCTCTTTTTGCTGTATGTTGTGGTGTTTGTTCTGGTTCTCGTGCTGGTTCCGGTTCTGGTGAATGTAGTTGGGCTATGCCGTGTGTCCAGGTCGCGTGCAAGGCCTCGGTGGTGTTCTGCCACTACTGCGTCATGACCAACTTCTTCTGGCTCCTGGTGGAGGGGCTGTACCTCAACACCCTCCTGCTCTCCTCCCTCCACCACTTCCTGTGCTCGTTCGTCCTGCTGGGCTGGGGTGAGTCACCACACGGCACGCAGCACACGGAACATGGAACATGGCAAAATGCCGCATGGTGAATGGAGCTTGGAACATGAAACATGGAACACAGCACACAGAATACAGGGTGCAGTACATAAAACATGGAACATGGAACACAACGCCCAGAATACTGCACTCGGTACATGGAACATGGAACACAACACACTCCACATGGCCTTGGTTCGAATGTTAAAGACATGGAAATCACAGGGCTCTATCTGACATTTTTGTCAGAAATGGTGCTTTCAAAGAAATGTCAGAATGCTTATCCACGGAACGGACTGAACCGGCTGAACGGGTTGTTTGCCAGGAGAGGGGGAGGGGTTTAATGTCCCAGGAATCATCTTCCATGGTGGAAGGGGGGCGGGGGGGATGCTTGATTTGCTGTAAACCTCCGCCACGTATTTTTTGCATATCTCCGAACGGCTGGAGTGCCTCTCGAGCGCTGCTGCTTCGCTCCACTTCACCCGGGACATTCGCTGAGTGGCCTCTTAGCACCCAGAGCCGACCTGGCACAATATAAATCAGGCTACCAGACTGAAAACATCAAAGAGTGTAACACAGATATACAGCAGCTAACCGGGCCGAGTGAAGTATTTCATAGACACAATTATGAAAAGGTCGGCCATCCACCATGTATTAGTCTCTTATAGGGAAACAAAGGAAAGGCATTTACAAGTTGACAACAGAAAAAAATGACAACTGGCACTGAGAAACAAACAAAACAATCAAACCTTTTCACATTTTTCTTTTTCAAGAAGATGCAACGTAGGGCTCACATGGTGGCCAAACAATAAAAAAAGTCTCTATGAAGGTCTCAAAGGATATACGGTCTCAAAAAATTTGTATGTCTCCTTTAACTGTAAGATAAAAGGGAGTCAAAGGTCTCTCTCAGTCTATAGAAGCCCGTCTGGGCATGTTCTGGCATGTTTTGTCAGCACCAGCGATTAAATGAACATTGACTGTCCACACACCTGCCTGTGTGTGGTGCTCTCCGTGGTCCTGCAGGCCTCCCTCATGACTGAAACAGCAGCGGTGCTGAACGGACAGCATCACCGCCTCTCTCTCCCTCTGTCCCTCTCTCTCTCTCTCTCCCTCTCTCTGTCCCTCTCTTTCTCTCTCTCTCTCTGTCTCTCTCCCCCTCTCTCGCTCAGGCCCCACGCTTCCCACTGTCACTGTGTCCTCTGTTAATCAGTAGGCAACATGTCCTGATTACAGCAGAGCAGCAGGCGTTGGCTTTGACTCAATAAGCAATGAATTACAAGTGTTATTCACAAGCAAGGCGTGTAGTACCTCAGATCGCTGTTGAAGTAAGCAAAGCAAATACTGTCCTGTGCTCACTCCAAATGGAAATTGAAACCCAATTCCCTTGGTGGGTGGGGGGCGGGGGGGGGCTGGGGGTTGGTGTGGGGGGAAACCAAATAATAACTTGGATGCAATTGAATGAACTTTAATTAAAAAACAATTAAACATTTAAATGTGGCAGTGCTATTTCCCATGGCTTTTTTTGATTTGATTGCCATTTTTTTATTTGTTCTACTTTGCCCTTTGTTGTTTTAATTCCCTGCTGTGAATTTTCCAACTCAGTCTCTTTCATAATTTATTTTTTCAATTTTTCTTTATTTTAAACAACAGCTAGGTGATCAAGTCTGATGAAGTTGTATATATTTTTTTGTTGTTTTTTTTTATTATTGATTTTACAAATATTTCTCTCTTTTTGTCCCACTAGGGGTTCCTGTAGTTTTCACCATCCTGTGGATTGTGACCAGGGTTTATTTTGAAGACACAGAGTGAGTGGAGTTACAGTAGCAGCACCTAGTGAATATTTTTGTGGTGAAAGCTCGGCAAAGTCGTTGAAACGCTGTCTTGGTGTTTTGGTGAAAATCCAGCTACATTTGGTTGAAAAGTGAAAGTTTTCAAGCCAGCTATGATGTAGCCTGGCTATATCTGGGTAGAACTTGAGCTGTAGTGAGGTTAACCTAGTCGTTTATGTCAAAACATCTCTCAACCAAATATTCACTCCCCTGGAGGTGTAGATTCCAGCTTTTGCTCACTGGAAATTGCATTGATGCTCCTCGATGTTCTTCGATCATGTCAAGTGGACTGGGGGCTTATGTATGATATTACAATGTTTAGCAGATGCTGTTGGTTTTCCTTCCAACCAGAAAGGCAGTCTTTGAATTATAACCAGTTCTTTATTATTTTTAATTCAATATTGTTTTAACCCTTTATGGTGTAAGATCACAGAAATGTTATTAGATTGTTCTTAAGTGAACATTCTAATGCTGATGTAACAGTCACTAATGATAACTGAAAACAACGGGGTTCTAGAACACTGACTTGGGACTTTTTTGGCGGGAAAAAAAAACCATTCCAAAAAGCCCTACACTACCTTAGGGTTAATGTCTAACTGGACACCAATTCTTGAAAAAAAATCTTGTCTAGCTATTCTTGACACACTCATTTTATAGATCTTTGGATAATAGTCACTGAGTGTCAGCTCCTGGCTGAATTGCTCATACAATTGCCCCTTGCCTAAGGGACTAAGACGTGAAACGGCTGAAGAATCTCACAGGCCTCTCAGATCGATGCACGGCTCAGTCAAAGCTCGTTAACGTCCTCTTGAACCCAAAAACATTTTGTATTTTCTGCCCATCACAAAAAATCAATAAACCCAATTTCAAGAGCAGCTTGTATCTCTTGTGCTCGATCTAAGTCTTTTTTTTTTTCTTTTGCGTATGAACGTCATCAAGGAAGTGAACTGTGAAACCGGTGTAAAAATGCGTTGCTTGTCCGGAATGTATCGCTCTTTACGATGCTGTGACATCAGTTTTACGCTGAGTTTTACTCAAGACGGAGAGCGATCCATTACATCTCGCCTTTTGCCTCAATTTCCCATACTGCGGTGCTTGTTTTTTCATTGTCACCGGCAAGTGTGAAATAAATACATTATTGGGTATTGTAGTTTAGTTTCTGTCATTAGGAAGTGTTTGTTTAGCTTTGCTGAATCTTAATGTGTTCATCATATATTTTTCTGTTCATATTACAGTAAGGACCACGGACGCCATATAAAGGCAGTAATATAGGTGGAGTCCTCTTTGATTAAAAGGATCAGTGTTAGGCCCCTTTGTTCCAGTGAAGGGAAATCGTAGTGCTACAGCACATAATGACCCTTTCCTGCTTCGGCATGCCAATGCCCCTGTGCACAAAGCGAGGTCCATAAAGAAATGGTTCGCTGAGTTTGGTGGGGAAGAACTTGACTGGCCTGCACAGAGGCCTGACCTCTACTCCATAAAACACCCTTTGGGATGAATTGGAATGCCGACTGTGAGCCAGTTCTTATGCCCGACATCGGCGCCCAAACCTCACAAATGCTCTTGTGGCTGAGTGGAAGCGAATCTCTCCACAGCCATGTTCCAAAATTTACTGGAAAGCCTTCTAGAAGACTGGAGGCTGTTACAGCAACAAAGGAGGGGTCCAGCTCCATAATAATGCGCATGCCCAACCCAGCCCAGATCCACCCGTCAAACCAACCCCCAACCCAGCCCACATCCACCCTTCAAACCAAGCCCAACCCAGCCCAGATCCACCCTTCAAACCAAGCCCCAACCCAGCCCAGATCCACCCTTCAAACCAACCCCCAACCCAGCACAGATCCACCCTTCAAACCAAGCCCAACCCAGCCCAGATCCACCCTTCAAACCAAGCCCAACCACGCCCAGATCCACCCTTCAAACCAAGCCCAACCCAGCCCAGATCCACCCTTCAAACCAAGCCCAACCCAGCCCAGATCCACCCTTCAAACCAAGCCCAACCCAGCCCAGATCCACCCTTCAAACCAAGCCCAACCCAGCCCAGATCCACCCGTCAAACCAACCCCCAACCCAGCCCAGATCCACCCTTCAAACCAAGCCCAACCACGCCCAGATCCACCCTTCAAACCAAGCCCAACCCAGCCCAGATCCACCCGTCAAACCAACCCCCAACCCAGCCCAGATCCACCCTTCAAACCAAGCCCAGCCCAGCCCAGATCCACCCGTCAAACCAACCCCCAACCCAGCCCAGATCCACCCTTCAAACCAAGCCCAACCCAGCCCAGATCCACCCTTCAAACCAAGCCCAACCAAAGCCCAGATCCACCCTTCAAACCAAGCCCAACCCAGCCCAGATCCACCCTTCAAACCAAGCCCAACCACGCCCAGATCCACCCTTCAAACCAAGCCCAACCCAGCCCAGATCCACCCTTCAAACCAAGCCCAACCCAGCCCAGATCCACCCTTCAAACCAAGCCCAACCCAGCCCAGATCCACCCTTCAAACCAAGCCCAACCCAGCCCAGATCCACCCTTCAAACCAAGCCCAACCACGCCCAGATCCACCCTTCAAACCAAGCCCAACCCAGCCCAGATCCACCCTTCAAACCAAGCCCAACCACGCCCAGATCCACCCTTCAAACCAAGCCCAACCCAGCCCAGATCCACCCTTCAAACCAAGCCCAACCCAGCCCAGATCCACCCTTCAAACCAAGCCCAACCCAGCCCAGATCCACCCGTCAAACCAACCCCCAACCCAGCCCAGATCCACCCTTCAAACCAAGCCCAACCACGCCCAGATCCACCCTTCAAACCAAGCCCAACCCAGCCCAGATCCACCCGTCAAACCAACCCCCAACCCAGCCCAGATCCACCCTTCAAACCAAGCCCAGCCCAGCCCAGATCCACCCGTCAAACCAACCCCCAACCCAGCCCAGATCCACCCTTCAAACCAAGCCCAACCCAGCCCAGATCCACCCTTCAAACCAAGCCCAACCAAAGCCCAGATCCACCCTTCAAACCAAGCCCAACCACGCCCAGATCCACCCTTCAAACCAAGCCCAACCCAGCCCAGATCCACCCTTCAAACCAAGCCCAACCCAGCCCAGATCCACCCTTCAAACCAAGCCCAACCCAGCCCAGATCCACCCTTCAAACCAAGCCCAACCACGCCCAGATCCACCCTTCAAACCAAGCCCAACCCAGCCCAGATCCACCCTTCAAACCAAGCCCAACCACGCCCAGATCCACCCTTCAAACCAAGCCCAACCCAGCCCAGATCCACCCTTCAAACCAAGCCCAACCAAAGCCCAGATCCACCCTTCAAACCAAGCCCAACCCAGCCCAGATCCACTCTTCAAACCAAGCCCAACCAAAGCCCAGATCCACCCGTCAAACCAAGCCCAACCAAAGCCCAGATCCACCCGTCAAACCAAGCCCAACCCAGCCCAGATCCACCCTTCAAACCAAGCCCAACCCAGCCCAGATCCACCCTTCAAACCAAGCCCAACCCAGCCCAGATCCACCCTTCAAACCAAGCCCAACCCAGCCCAGATCCACCCTTCAAACCAAGCCCAACCCAGCCCAGATCCACCCGTCAAACCAAGCCCAACCCAGCCCAGATCCACCCTTCAAACCAAGCCCAACCAAAGCCCAGATCCACCCTTCAAACCAAGCCCAACCAAAGCCCAGATCCACATTCAAACCAAGCCCAACCAAAGCCCAGGTCTACCCTCCCCTTTGACAGCTCCATCCTGACATAGCCCCCGAGAGGAGGCGAAGAGAGACCCCTTCCCCATCTCTCACGGCGTGCCGCGGATTTTATCCTCTTGCGTCCGTTGGCTGCCGAGCCGCACGCGGTGGTTAATCAATCCCGTGGGCTTCGCTCCATGATCAGCCAGCAGAGGATGAACCGCTCACTCCGAGACGGCCAATCAGAGCCCTTCAGAGTGTTCCACTTAGACTCCCACCCGAGGGCATTTCGCTTGAGCTAATCAGCTGCGTGTTCCTCAGGTGTTGGGACGTTAATGAAGACTCTCCATATTGGTGGATCATAAAAGGACCCATCGTTGTGTCTATTGGGGTGAGTCACCTGTGGGCTGTCTGTGAGTACCTGCCCTCAAACGCCCAAGGTCACCTATGGCCTGTTTTTATGTGTGTGTGCGCCATTTCGCCCACACTGAGTGTTAGTGCTGAGGCAGCCAGGGAAGATTTCCTGGAAAGTGTACTTATTAATGCCAGAATGAGCCATTAGGTATGACCACTTTTAGTAATGCCTGATGTCCATTTGTGTGGTTGTGTGAGTGTGTCTGTTTGTGTGGTTGTGTAAATGTGCCTGTTTGTGTGGTTGTGCAAGTGTGCCTGTTTGTGTGGTTGTGTAATGGTCTCTGCCTTCATCTTTAACAGGTAAACTTTGTCCTGTTCCTGAACATAATCAGAATCCTGGGACAGAAACTGAACCCACGTCTGATTCACTTCAACAACTCTTCACACTACAGGTGAACTGTGTTATCTGATTCAATAACAACACACTACAGGTGACCTGTGTTATCTGATTCAATAACATCACACACTACAGGTGAACTGTGTTATCTGATTCAATAACAACACACTACAGGTGAACTGTGTTATCTGATTCAATAACATCACACACTACAGGTGAACTGTGTTATCTGATTCAATAACATCACACACTACAGGTGAACTGTGTCTGATTCAATAACAGGATCAGTTTGAGATCAGTGTGTAGCTATAGTAGTTATGTACAGGTGAGATCAGTGTGTAGCTATAGTAGTTCTGTACAGGTTAGATCAGTGTGTAGCTATAGTAGTTCTGTACAGGTTAGATCAGTGTGTAGCTATAGTAGTTCTATACAGGTAAGATCAGTGTGTAGCTATAGTAGTTCTGTGCAGGTGAGATCAGTGTATAGCTATAGTAATTCTGTACAATTGAGATCAGTGTGTAGCTATAGTAGTCCTGTACAGGTGAGATCAGTGTGTAGCTATAGTAGTTCTATACAGGTGAGATCCTTGCATCTTTTCCTCGCTCCTTACCTCCACCCGAGGGTGGAGGAGTCAAGGTAGCGTGTGTCAGGCACACGGAACGTCCTTGCTCAGTCAGGCGCCAGTCTGAAGCCTCGTCAGTTACGCACGTGGCAGATGTGGAGAGGCGGATCCACAGTGGGTCATTTATACGTCACACGCGCAGGAAAAAGACTTCCGCTACGGCTTCACTCGTGTTGGGTCCTCCCTGAAGCCTCCTTTGGGAGCCTCCTTGCTCCTCGCTCCTCCAGAAGGAGCATTTAATGAATTCGGAGGTCTTCAAAGATGGTGGACCTCGGTCGGTTTCCGGGTCACATGAAGACCGATTGAAATGAACCAGATTGAGTTTCTCCCTCTGCTGTAATTGGCTGACCTCTCCCTCTCCTGTCATTTGGCTGAACTCTCCCTCCCCTGTGATTGGCTGAGCTTCTCTTTTTCCTGTGTTTGGTGGAAGGCGATTGGCCAGGGCCACTCTTCTGCTGATTCCGCTGTTCGGGACGCACTACATGGTGTTCAGCTTCCTGCCGGACCACGTGCAGGTGGACGTGCGGCTCTACGTCGAGCTCTGCTTCGGGTCCTTCCAGGTAAGCCCAGGGGTTCCCCCCCCGGCTCGGTCCGCCAGGTCATCCAATGAGGCGAGCGTCGCTGTTCGGCCTGGTATCTGTCTGCTCTGAGCGCATAAAGAGCACTCCTGCATGTTTCCTGCCTTTGTCAGGGTGCGATACACATGAACAGGCGGTGGTCATGAACGAAAAGGGCGAGAATACTGACTGAAACTGCCAAACCCACCAAAGAACAGCTTCCAGTGGTTACCCACCAAAGAACAGCTTCCAGTGGTTACCCACCAAAGAACAGCTTCTAGTGGTTACCCACCAAAGAACAGCTTCCAGTGGTTACCCACCAAAGAACAGCTTCCAGTGGTTACCCACCAAAGAACAGCTTCCAGTGGTTACCCACCAAAGAACAGCTTCCAGTGGTTACCCACCAAAGAACAGCTTCCAGTGCTTACCCACCAAAGAACAGCTTCCAGTGCTTACCCACCAAAAAACAACTCCCAGTTCACAGATGATGCTGTGGAAAACACAGTGGGCCTCATTCACAACTTTTCTTAAATTATTACTTACTTTTGTTCTTAAAAAATGTTCATGACGCATATGCAGACCTTTGTTTTTGTGCACATCCCAGGTGTATGAGATAATGAATTCTGACTGTTTGTAAATTTCACACACAGTCCTGTTCATGTTATTACCATAAGGAAACAGCCATGAACAAATACAGGAAATGTTCTTACGCACAGTTTATGAGCAAATATGATCCTGCAAATTTTGTGAATGAGGCCCAGGTGTCAGTGATTGGTCACATCTGAAGGACAAATTATACATGGGTGTCAGTGATTGGTCACATCTAAAGGGCACAATATGAGCGGGTGTCAGTGATTGGTCACATCTAAAGGACACAATATGAGCCGGTGTCAGTGATTGGTCACATCTGAAGGGCGATTTCTAAATGTAATCTTTGCAACCGGGATTTAGGGCGAGAGACGGGCTGTCAGTTTTGTCAGCTTAGCGAGATGTGGGGAGTGGGGAATCGAGAACACGGCTCAGATGTTCATCCCTAACAGCACGCTCAGATTAAGACTCCGTGTCTGTTTTCGTCGTCGTCGTTGTTTGTTTTTTTTTTTTTTTTCCTTTAGGACTCCCAAAATGAACGAGCGGCGGGCTAAAAATAAATCCTTGTTTCTGCGTTTCATTATCTTCGACCCTTGCAGTGAGCCGGTGGTGCCTCGCTGACGGAAGGGTCTTGTGACAAGATGTCATGAACACCCAGCTCTCTCCTTCTCACTAATCTCAGATTCTTAACATCTCAGGAGGCCTATTCCAACAGAAACATCAAAACAGCACAGCACACACTCCCATACACTGTATCTCTCATGTCTTATGGAATATATTATGTTTATATCGCATTACACTCCATTATGTTTCAGCAGTGAAAAGCACAGCAGTGAATGTTATACAGTATAATGGAAACCAGGGCTTCAGTTATTTGGAATAAGAAATTATTTGGAACCCCAGGGCCATGTAGCTAATATCTGCGCAACATGCTGTGTGTGTGTGTGTGTGTGTGTGCTTGCCTGCCTGTGTGTGTGTGTGTGTGTGTGTATGTGTCTGTGTCTGTGTGTGCGTGTGCTTGCCTGCCTATGTGTGTTTGTGTATGTGTGTGTAATCTTTGTTCCTGTCTACTCTAACACATTGGCTTTAAAATGAAACCACAAATGTGAGGTTAAAGTGCAGACTGTCAGCTTTAATCTGCAGATACTAAAATATCTGCAGATATATAAAATATCGGTTGAAAACATCTATTGATTTTCTCTCCCCCCCCCCCCCACCCCCTTCTTCCCAGGGCCTTATCGTGGCAGTGCTGTACTGCTTTCTCAACAAGGAGGTGAGTGTTGGGGAAACGCAGCACCTGTGTCCCTGTGCCTTGCATCAGGAAAAAAGAAAACAAAACATTTGTACTCCTGAAAGGGTTAGCCTCTATGATACATGGTACCTTTGCCCACCCTCTTGCTGGTCTCTTGTGGAGCGGAGTCGCAGACTACCCGGTTCGGGTGCTGATGGAAGCTCTCTGGTCCTGATCCGCTTCCCCAGGTCCAGACGGAGGTCCGGATGAGGTGTCTGCGGTGGCAGGAGAGCAGCTACGGGGCGGTGACCCCAGGAGCCAAGGGGAGTCAGATGGACACGCCCCAAATGGACACACCCTTCTAAGACAATCCCCCCCCCCTCCAAAAAAAAAAAATATATATTGAAATGGTGTATTTAAATTTAACCGTGTAATCCATCAAATTAATTGATCAAGCTTCTTAATGACAATTAACAGTTAATCGATTAACCGTTAGTTAACATGCCTAATACAGAGATAAAGAGGGTGGTGACATGTAGGCAGGCAGACTGGCGCTCTGTGTAAAGAGCCTTCAGCCTGGAATCGCGTAAGAATTGTTTTGCTGTGGCCCAATCTGTGAGCGCTGATGTGTAGGTTTATTAATTGACCAGCCCTGGTCAGTGGTCTCCTTGCATCCCATAATAATCGCGGTTTATTAATTAGCTGACTGAGCCTGGGGTAATTGACTGGGTAAAAAATCTATAACCACACTCTGACTCTCCCTGACTGGAATCTCCCAGCCCTGGTCAGTGGTCTCCTTGCATCCCATAATAATCGCGCAATGTGGTGTTGCCGACCTGGGACTGGTCTCTACACCTCTCTCATGTGTGGGACCCAGAGTTGCTAAGAGTTTCCCCTCTGCCTGCACATCAACGGTGTGCCCACCAGGGGGCAGTCTCGGCTCGGTGTGATGCTGTTGAAGACCTGCTCCGATTGCCATCTTCCTCACCCTGTGAGTCACCGCAGTGTTCATTCATGTCCATGGTCAGAAACTGCACTCGCTTCAGAGTCTGTTTTTCTTCTTCTTTTTTTTTTGATGAATAATTATAACTGGTATGTCACCTGCAGTGGTCAACCATATGTACAGCAAGTGTAGCGGCACAGTTATGACAAATAATTACAAATATAACCATAATCAATAATCTCATAAAGTGACAGTTATTAGTCATGTGTCTGATGCCCTTGTTTGACAGTGTTATGTCTGAAATTGATTATTGCATGCATATATTTATGTTATATATGGATGAGCAGAATCTATGATAAATGTCGTAAACTCATCCCTGGTCCCTGTGTGTTTATGTTCTGGACCGTCAGCTGACTTGTGCAGTAGGATTGTTTTCAGCGCAAAGCTTAATTACCCAGTGACCAGGGGGCCTGGATTTATGTCCCAGCGGAAGTGACGATTTTTTGGGCTTCTCAGCACAAGTAATGATGTCACAGACCTGCAACCTCGAAGGACGGCTTTGGGGAAAGGGTGCGTGGACTCTGTAGCCGATCAATGTCTTAAATTAATCACTTTGGTGCTGAAACCCCAAACAACCAAACCCAAAAAAAAAGAACCCCAGCGGGCACTGGAGTCTGACGCCACCGTTTTAAAAGAGTTTATGCACCTAACCACTGCTAACCCCTGTGATTTTTTACATAAAAAGCTCCCTAAAAATCCCGGAGGTTTGGCGTATGGAAAGTGGGAAAACTGTCGCCTGCACCCACATGTTGCAGCGCATTATTTTGTGAGTATGAGGAATAATTTCGTTCATCAAAATGTCGAGGGTGATTTGCGCTGCAGCCTCCGCTGTGATCTAACTGCGTATTCTGTATCCGAAAACTGGAGACTTGGCGCCTGCACAGGCTTGTGCGTTCCCAGGATGCATTGCGCGAGAGGCTGCTCAGGAAGTGATGCCGTTGACCTGCTGTCCTCGGCCAATGAAAATAGCACTCCTGTCGTCCATTTATATGCTGTCAAAAAAATGCCAGCGTCCCTCAGGGTCCAGCGCTGGGGCTAGGGTGGGGCAGGGGGCGTGCCAAAACCAAGGGGGCGGGGCCCAGGGTTACTGCGGGGGGGGAACTGGCTCCTCTGCGTTCCCACGGTAACGGGCTGTCATCGGGGCATCTCTTTCAAAAGCCCCCTCAGAAGCAGATTTGTAATATTTATCGTTTCCATGGAAACGCCTTGCCTCGGCTTCCTCTTGCGAAGGCTGAGCAGAGTGAGGGATGAGGGGGGGGGGGGGCAGATGTGGGGGTCCGGTGAACACACAGAGCAGTTCTGCTCTTCACTCTAATCTCGATAAGCCTACGGGGGGGGGGGGGGAGGAAGAGGGTACTTTAAAAAAAGTACTGCCCCCCCTTAGTGCTGTGATCTCTGCAGCCAGCGAGCTGCTCCCGGTACAGTAGGTACTTTCTGAAGCCCTGGCGTTTGTGCCTTTTGTGTTACACTGCGGGTGTGCGCAGTGTTGAATTTCACAGCGCGTGGGGCCCGAGCAGGGCCAATCGAGCGGAGGTTCGGGGCGCTCGTCCGGTGTAATTAGACATTAACAGACCGCTGCAGACAGGGAGAGCTTAATGGTGTGGGGTGGTTTTTTTTTTTTTTTTTTTTGTGATTTCGGTCGCCGCCGGTTACCAGTGCAGCGGTTTGAAAACTGGCTCGGTGCTGGAGTAACTTAGTACTTCACCACGGTACGCCGAGTGTGTTTTGGCAGGCTAACACCGCTCAAGCAGAAGGACGTTCTTTCACAGCAGAGGCTGAGTTTGCCGTTTTGAACGTAATTAGCCTGATGTAGCGCACCTCGTCTTGAATTTGAGGATGAACCGCATTCTGCGGTGCTCTAATAGCCCACAGCTGCTCCGCTGTGTAAGGTGAGCATTAACTGCTCAGGATTCATGTGCATTAGCAGTTCAGACAATGTGTCTCAAACCCACACACACATACACATACACACACAGGCACACGCACAAACACACACACACACACACACACACACGCATGCACACACACACACAGGCACACGCACAGTCTCATGTCTCACAAACACGCAAACGCACATGCACGCGTGCACACACACACACACACACACACACAGTCTCATGTCTCACAAACACATATGCACGCACGCACACACACACGCACGCGCGCACACGCACACACACACGCACACGCACACGCACACGCACACGCACACACGCACACGCACAGTCTCATGTCTCACAAACACATACGCACGCGCACACACACACACACACACACTCCACAGGGCTGTTGTGCAGTCAGTGATGCAGTGTCACTTTCGCATTAGCTGTGCTCTGGGGGGACGGAGAGCTGCTACATTTCTGCTTCATTTAATTTGACAGTGAGAAGCGCAGGCCGGGGAACCGCCATCCCCCCCTCCCCCGCGGGCCGGGGAACCGCGGCCCCCCCCCCCCCCTCCCCCGCGGGACGAGCAGGCAGTGCGCAGCCAAGCGCTCGGGCCAGGGAGCCGCCACCCACACCTTTACCTCTCTCTCTTTTCATGTACCTGTCTCTCTCTTCATTTA